>NW_003852575.1:100832-105297 GCF_000181295.1 Otolemur garnettii | reverse complement strand
CCCTCGTGCTTCTGAGGTCTAATCATGTGATTTTGTCCCTTTCAGATGGCTTGCTCGAAGATGCAGTGGATGTATATTTCCTTTCTGGTTCTGGGGGCCCTTTGCTTGTATGTTAGCATGTACACTCTGAGTCCTGAGGAGAGGGGACACCAAGACTTTGTTTTCAAGAAAGAGTATAGGAAGTTCCTTAAGGCCCCACATGTGGACTGCAAGCAGAATCCTCCCTTCCTTGTCCTTCTAGTGACTTCGTCCCTTAGGCAGCTGGCTGCTCGCACGGCCATCCGTAAGACGTGGGGCAGAGAGAGGATGGTGAAAGGGAAGCTTGTGAAAGCATTCTTCTCCTGGGGACCACAGCCACTGAGGCCGAGATGAGGGCGGTGGCCCAGGAGAACCAGAGGTACGGGGATATTATCCAGAAGGACTTCATGGACACCTATTACAATCTGACTCTGAAGACCATGATGGGCATGGAATGGGTCCATCACTTCTGTCCTCAGGCCTCGTTTGTGATGAAAACAGACTCAGACATGTTTATAAATGTCCACTATCTGGTAGAACTGCTCTTGAAGAAAAACAAAACCACCAGGTTCTTCACTGGCTATTTAAAACTGAACGACTTTCCCATTCGGAACAAGTTCAATAAGTGGTTTGTCAGCAAATCCGAATATCCAGGCGACAAGTACCCACCGTTCTGCTCAGGCACCGCCTACCTCTTTTCTGGCGATGTGGCGAGTCAGGTGTTTAACGTCTCGGACATCGTCCCATACATCAAACTAGAAGACGTGTTTGTCGGCCTCTGCCTGGAGAAGCTGGGCATCAGGCCGCAGCCGCTGCACTGGGAGCAGACCTTTTTCCCAGGAGGGTTGAAATTTTCCTTGTGCCGGTTTAAGAGGATTGTGGCCTGCCACTTTGTCAACCCGGACGATCTTCTGATCTATTGGCGGATTCTGGAAAGTTCCAAGGAGGGAGACTGTCCACTCATGTGAGTGGCACATCTGGATGGGTTCAGATAAATGCAGTGATGGATTCTGACAGATTCTGGTGGCTGTGATGACAGCTGTCTGGGGGAAGAGAGGGCACGAGGGTGCTATTCTTTTGTGTTCCGAATCGATGCCAGAGCAAGAGCTTAACAGGAGGCCACTGTCAGCTTCCACTTGGTGCCCAGGCAGCGGTAGGTGCCACCTCCTGAGCACCAGCACTGCAGTACCCAGAGTGTGACTCACCTGCAGTTCTTATTTCAGGGCTCAGTATCCGCATAACATTGTGGGTGTCATTATTCCCATTTAATAGGTAAGGAAACAGCAGCCAGGAGAGGGACAGAAACTTGTCCCAAGGCTCGCAGCCAACAAGTGGAGGGGCAGGAGTAAAAGTAGGGTGTGTCAGAGTCCAGAGGGCAGCCCCTGGTCTGGTTCCCCTCCTGTGCCGCCCCCTCAGCCAAAGATGGTGATGACACAGCCTATGAGGGAAGCCTCCCAAGGGCATTCTTCAGTCTCTGTCGGGGTCCCCTCTGTGCCAACACCCCAAGTGCATGTGCTTTTTAGTGCTGAGACTGGGATGAGCAAATCCACCCAGTCCCTTCATCTCTGGGAATGGATATAGCTGGGCCCCAAGGCCGTGTTAGCAGCTTGGTACTGGACACAGCCCAGGGCAGATTAGGGGCCAGCAGGGGCCGCAGCTCACCTGCAGAGAAATGCCCGGCTCTGCAGAAATCAGTTTTTACAAATTTATAACTTAGGCTCAGAAACCACTGCAGTCTGGCCACTTTCAGGCAATCCCACTGCTGACTCTCAGCAAGCAGGAGGTGTCCCCAAGCCACCTGTCACTCCTGTCCCTTACTTCCATTTGTCTTGGAATGACAGAGGGAAGCCCCAGCCCCAGGAAACTTCAGGTCTCTCAGTTCAAACCAAAGGGCACGATCCATGCGGGATTCTGGGTGCTTTTCTGGGAATTCAGCTGTCTCTAAGTCAAGATGCTCTCAGGTCTTGGACACAAAGCCCCAAGCAAGCCCTGGTTGGGGTGGTGGTGGGGGGGCGTATTCCTGGGTCCACTTCCTAGCCCTGACCCATGCTCATCCTCATTGCATTTCTCATTTTGCCAAGAACAACTGAGCTCTGTGGTTTGCCATTTGGCCTTCGGTTTTCTTCCCCCCGGAGGTTCGTGCAGGCCGGTTTTACAGGTTGTTTAAGGCACTACCCTTCAGCCACTCTCATGTGATGTGCAAAGCACTCTCGCTCTTAATCCTAGGAATGGAGAAGACATGGTTAAGAGTGATATGTTTCTTTAGAATGTGTAAGAATGGTTGTTTTCTATTGCTTACTTTTCTAGATTTTACTAAGTGCTCAGAGAAAAGGCCTCCAGTGGCTACATCACTTATCAATGGTTGAACTCAGGAAAAGTTATTTGCTGCAAACATTCATGATGGCCTTAACTTGCCAAAGTAGGTCTGGTGTCCTGCTGCTCAGTTTCTAGCATGTAGGTTGAGCTGCTGCTTTGCAGACATGTTTCCTCGTCCTGGCTGCTCTGAGTGCACAGGGTCAGGTTCAGCAAAGCCGCTTTCTCAGGTGGGAACATCAGAGATTGTCTTGTCACACCTCTGCTCTGTAGGATGGGCTGCCTCTGATTCTGGAGACACCCGCATGCTCTGGGGGTGAGGGAGCCCTTCTGGTGGCAGGCCTGGGTCTGGGCTTAGCTGTCCACCATGCCCCGTGTGTGTCTCTGATGACCCCTCTCTACTCTGACCACTGTCTGATAGGACCCTTCTCTCATGACCCCTGTCTATTCTGAGTGCTGGTGCAGCCTGGACTTGGCCTGGGCTCACTTTTCGTCTCTCTTATTTCCAGTCTTTGGGGGCTCATCCTGTTTTGTGGTTGTAAATGTCCTCTGTTGACAATATCCCCATTTATCTTCAGCTGACGACAACTTCCTTGCTCTTCAGTCTTATATACCCCACTGCCTACTTGATTTTGCATAATGAGCAAATCTAGTGCTGAACCTCCAGCCCCTGCCCAGTCTGCTCCATCTGCAGCTGCCCAGCTTGCTTTGTGGCCACTGCATTTTCCATCCTTACCTCACCATGGCTCAAGTCAAAAACCTTGGAGCCATTCTGACGCCTTTCCCTCAGTGGGCATCAGGAAGGGCTGCTGGGTCTGCCTGCCGGTTGTGTCTGGAAGCCGGCCTCTTCCCACCCCTCCAGGGTACCGTCCTGTCCAAGCCTCTGGTGCCGCCCACTGGCACCCCTTCAGTAGCCTCCAGCCTTGTCTCAAGAGTGGACCTTTGAAAATCTTTGCTTAAAACCCTCCCATGGCTTTCCCATGTCTGAGCAGAAGCCGCATCCTTCATACCTTTGTCTGCCTGTTATTCCCCCAGCTCATCCTGTCACACCTCTCTTGCTCCTCTGGCCTCCTTGCTGTTCCTGGAACAATAAAAACCATACTATGTCAACATTCAGGGTTATTTTTTTAAAAAAAGGACTGGCTAGGTGTGATGGCTCACGCCTATAATCCTAGGTCTCTGGGAGGCCGAGGAGGGCGGACCCCTTGCTCAGGGGTTGGAGACCACTCTGAGCAGCAGCAAGACCCTGTCTCTACTAAAAAGAGAAAAACCTAACCTGGTGTTGTGTAGGTGCCTGTAGTACCAGCTACTCAGTAGACTGAGGCAAGAGGATTGCTCAAGTCCAAGAGTTTGAAGTTGCTGTGAGTTATGATGCCATGGAACTGAACCCAGGGCACAGAATAAGACTCTCTAAATCAGTGGTTCTCAATCTTTCTAATGCTGCAACCCTTTAATACAGTTCCTGTGGGTCGCGACCCACAGGTTGAGAACCACTGTTCTAAATAAATAAGTAAACAAACAAACAAACCAGGACTGCAAGGGCAGTCAGCTCCCTTAGGCAGGTGAATTCTGGAGCCGGGGCCACGGCTTGGTGTCCTGGGACCTGGCTGGCCCATGCGGGAGGAAAGTGGACAATGCACAGGTTACCTGGCAGGGCAGCACCTGACGCAGAGCTCATCTGCACTGAAGGGGCTTGGCTGCTGCAAGGCAGGTCTTAGTTGAAGAGGCGGCTTCCCTGATAAATAAGCCTGCTGTGTAGACTTCAAGGACTGTGTTTCATAATAAAGACAAAAGGTTAATTAAATACATCCTAATTGAACTCAGAATCTATATATATGCTGTGGTAGGACACAAACTATTCTAAATGACATTTTGATTTCATAAAACGCAACACATGCCTTTTATTTTATTACTGAAAATTGCCTTCCTGTCTGTCTAGTCTCGACAACCTCTGAGGTGGAAACCCTAACGTCATAGCTGCTTTCCCAGACTGCACTTTAGTCCACAGGCATGATGGGTCTCGGATTCTCCACCCCTATTTCTGAAGGTGATGACAGCTTAAATAAAAAGTGAAAAACTGGTTTCTGATGAAAGTAGAATTGCTTACCAAGGACCATAGGTCTGGTCCCACACC
>NW_003852575.1:94363-100789 GCF_000181295.1 Otolemur garnettii | reverse complement strand
GAGGTCCTGTGCCTCTGCCAAGCCCATCTGCTGCCCTTACCATCTTTTAAAAAACAACCTAAATTTACTTAATTCTTACTTGTCTTGGAACATACTGTTGTAGCCACATAGCACATCACATGAAAAGAGAGGAAAGAAAGATCCAAACCCACAGAGACATGCCAGCCTCCTCTTCCCCGGCCCCGCGCTGTGGTGGTCTCAGTCCAGGCGCCGCTTGGTTCAGCTGGACTCACAGGGCCTCCTCCTCCTCAGGGGCTCTCAGGTCTGATCATGCCACCTTCCAATCTGACCCCTGCTTTAGATCCAGAGCAACTTTTTTAGAAAGCAACTCTGAGTAGGAAACTCAGAGGCGCAGGGGAGCCTAGTGCTTGCCCTCGAGTCCCCGATCCTGAGGGCAGAGCTTCCTGGCCTGGGTCGGCCAGTGTGGCAGCCACCTCCCTACAGGATGCAAGAGGAACAGAGCATAGCCAAGAGCTGCAGTTGTCTTTGCCTTGATGTCTCTGCCTGCTAGATAAGCTTCACAGTGACCTCAATTCACAAAGTTAGCTTTGGCTACACAGGCTGCCGGAGTCCCAGCTCCTGCTCAGCATGTGGCTGCCTGGTGAGTCCGAGCTCCTACTGGGCACGGCGCTGCTCCCGCCATCCCAGAGGACTGGCCTGGGAGTGCTGAAACGGACGCTGAAAACAAAATCAATTTTCATGCATGTCTTAGGTCCCCTTGAGTATGGTTATTTTTATGCAAGAAAAAATTATCAGGATGTTTACTTTGGTTTCAAAAGTAATTTATTAAAATTATTTTTGAAGCTTTAAAGTCAGTTGACAAGGTGAGACTGGGCCCCCGGGTGTGGTAAGAACAACATGAATTACGCATCTGCATGTGATGCTTCCCCAGGGAGTGCAAGTAGAGTAGCCACGGGTCCAGAATGTGGACTTGGTCTGTGGTCTTTGGGACACAGCCAGCCCCTCTGCGCCCTGCAGGCACCATGCTAGGGTGAATCCCAGAGCCTCCAGATGTCACCATAACGGGAGCCACGGCAAACAGAAACCCACTAGATGAGGAGATCCTTGGGATACCAGGTGACTGCCTACCTGGTGGTGAAGCTGGGGGAAGGGCCTATGGGAGGGAATCTAACTGGGGAAGAGGAGACCTGGCTTCCAGGGCTGGGTGGCCTGTGTTAGGAGGCCTACCACCAAGGGCTCTGCATTCCAAGTTCCAGCCCAGGCCCTGCAACTTGTTAGCTCTATGACCCAGGTAGTTCTTAACTCTCTGAATGTCAGTGTCTGCATCTCTGTGAAATGGTGTGGTAGCAGCCTCCAGCTCAGAGGGTTGTGGGGGGCTGGGAGTTAAGCGGGATCATTCCCGTCCCACCTGTACCTGGCACTGGGTGTGGCTGAGCCTGTGAGCTGCCCTCTTGATGTGGCTCATAACTTAAAGCTGTTGCCTGGCAGCGATGGATTTGCTCAATTATTTCCCAGATATGCCTGTTGTGTGGGAAGGTCTGTGTGGGGTTTGCAGAGTTTGAAGGGAAAGTCTTGTTAAGATAGCACCAGGTAAGCTGGCTGCAATCACCTCCCCCCAGGGACTCAACTTTAGATGTTTTGTCCTTTGCCCTGACCCAGGATGCATGGGCATGCGATGAGGGAGAAGCTGACGTGGGCACCCAGTGCTGTGTTTTTAGTCTGAGGGCTTCTGCGTGGCCTTGGGCAGACCCTTACCCATCAGGCTCACATTCCCGGGGCAGAGCCTGTGCTCTGGGGTCAGGCTGCCTGGGTTTGCATTTTATCTCCACCACCCAGGCCCACAAGAGGCAAGTTCCTTATCTTCCCTTTACCTCCATTTTCTTGCCTGTAAAATGGGACAGTAGCTGTTCCTGACTCCTAGGGTTACTGTGTGGCTTGAATGAGACAATGGGCGTGATCTGCTCAGCATCCCACCATGGGTGCTTGTGACTTCGGCCGAGTTCGGGCTGTGTGTCTGTGGGTTCCCTGACGTTGTGTACAGCACCATACATCAGTGCACCTGCTTGTGTGGTCTCTGCAAATCGGGCAGTTGGCAGAGCGAGCGTCAGGACTTGGTTGCAGCCTTTGTCCCCTTCATTCCCTCCATCCTTCCTTTCCTGGAACTCTCAGAGAAGCTCTTCTTTTCATGCCATTCTTTAACATTACACAGCCCGGTGTTCTGGACTCTTAATTCAGAATACGTGGAAATCTCAATATGGTAAAAAAAAAAAAAAAATTGGAGCTGGAAGGTGCCTTAGAGATTATCTATGGAATAAAAAAATCTACAAATACTTCCTTTGACAGGTAAAACCAAAGTGCAGAAAAATGGAGTTGGGGAGCCCAGCATCGGAACCCCCGTCAGACGTTCACTCTTCCACCGCCTCACTCACTGGACGCCCGTGCTCTGACAGGACGCCAGGAGTGAAGGTTGGGGCTGGGGTTCAAGGCTGTGGGTTTTCACTGAGAACACTGTTAAGAAGACTATCAGAGGTGTCTGTTCTCTTGGCAGCTGAATAAAAACGTGTCTGGTGCCTCCTCTCTGGGGGTCACACCTGCTGCCTCACGGATCCGGCAGGAGCCAGCAGAGGCTGCACTAAACCTGCCGCTAAACCCTGGTTCAGAGGAGACTGGGTGGGAGCGACTCAGTTACTGGCTCGAGGGCTCAAACTGGTGGAGACGCAGCCCCTCGGTCTCCACGTGCTGTCCCCGTGCACAATCTTGCCTTTCTCTACCAGGGTGTGGTTGGTGAGTCCTCCCAAGATGCTGCCTTCACAGGAAGTTCCGACTTGGCCCCCTTTCCTAGTTGCTGCTACCTCTTTCCAGGTGTTGACTTGAATCTCAGGCTGCTCATCCTTGGTCCTGTTTACCTCCTGGGATTTGGCTTTTCTTCCCCTATCTGACATTTTCTTTCTTTCTTTCTTTTTTGTTGCAGTTTTTTTTTGCTGGGGCCAGGTTTGAACCCACCACCTCCAGTATATGGGGCCGGTGCCCTACTCCTTGAGCCACAAGCGCTGCCCAAGGATTTGAATTTTCTTATGTGTGTTATTCCCAGGAGCCTGGGTCTCCTGACCTGTCCTTCCCTGTTCTGTCCTGGGGTCACTCATGTTTCCCTCTGGCTTCAGAACACAGACCTTTCAGTGCAGTCCACTTTCCACCTCTCTCTACCTAAAGCACTTGTAAAACCAGGCCATGGGTTTTACACACACACTCAGAGTGTGTGTGTGTGTGTGTGTGTGTGTGTAGAGATATCCAACGTGCTAAGTAGAGGCACCACACTCATTGCCAGCTGGTTCCAAATAACTGCCCCACCCAAGAGTCTGTAAAGGGCAGTGAGAGCAAGGGGCCTTTGGTTACTTGGATATCAATAGCAGGTGCACCCACTGTCTCTTCAGCCAACAAGGTGAGAGTAGGAGAGGTCTCATTCACTCTTTCCTTTGCACAATCAGTCGGACACTTAATACATAACAACTGTGTCCGCACACCTGGCTCAGTGTGCTGGGGTTCAGCTCCGTGACAGTGTTTCCAAGTTCCCCCTTTCCCCTCTCCCCAGAGGAGGGACAGCTCAAGACATCACATAACCAAGATGCAAAGGGGCTGCAGGTGCAATCCACATTCATGTCATCCAGAGTGGTTCCTAAACACTAGCTTTCAGGCAGAACTTTTATTTTTTTTATTATTTTTTTGAGATAGAGCCTCAAGCTGTTGCCCTGGGTAGAGTGCCGTGGCATCACGGCTCACAGCAACCTCTAATTCCTGGGTTTAAGCAATTCTCTTGCCTCAGCCTCCCATGTAGCTGGGACTACAGGTGCCTGCCACAAGGCTTGGTTATTTGGGGGGTTGTAGTTGTCATTGTTTGGCAGGCTCAGGCTGCATTTGAACCCTCCAGCTCTGGTATATGTGGCTGGCGCCTTAGCCGCTTGAGGTACAGGTGGCGAGCCCAGAACTTTTAGAAAGAATGAAATAAAATAAAACTGATCAAACAGCCTACTGAATAAGTATGTGTGTTTTATGAGCAAGAACTGTGTGGGCAAAACCATTCAGAGTCCTCTTCATGTTGCTTGGCCTCACTACACAATTCCAGAGGAGAAAGATCCAGGCGTCAGTGACTGTCGTGGGCTCCTCTTGCCAAGAACCTACAGCTCTGTATGTTAAATAATTAATAAGCCTGACTTAATGTAACACCTGCCATGCATCCTCGTTTTAAAAAATAGATGAGGCAGTGTTTACATGTTCTTCCTGTCACCCATTTGAAAGTGTCTTGGCTCGCTTTGTGTTGCTATAACAGAACACCACAGACTGGGTAATTTATAAACAATAGAAGTTTATTTGGCTCACAGTCTAAGAGTGTGGTGCTGGCAACTGGTGAGGACCCGTGAACTGTGTTATCCCATGTGGAGGGCGGAAAGACTAGAACATAGCTCGCAAGACAGCAGAACTGGCTCCTGTATTGCCCCTGTGACAATGATATTAATCACTTCTTAAACGTCCCTCTTCTGAACACTGTTGCATTGGGGATTAAGTTTCCTACATATGAGCTTTGGGGGACACAATTAAACCATAGCAGGAAGTATTTGCTTTCTCATTCTTCTTAAAAGAATTAATTTTCAGCATTTGTCATATCAGGACTGATGTTTTAGCAATTTCCATGGTTGTGTCTCTCCTGGTAGATTGTAAAGTTCTCTTGGCCTGACTTCTGTCTCTATCTGGGTCCTCACATGGTGCCTGGTGGAGGGGAGTTACTCCTTAATTATCAATCGGGTTCTGAGGGGGTTTCCCAAAGGAGGTAACTAGCACCAGCAAGGCAGCTTCTGTCAACAAAGAAAGGAGGACTGGAGGGGAACACTAAGGTCCCTCCACAGTCCATTTCCTGAAGCCTTTTTCTATTGACTGTTGTTGCCAGATATTTTTATATGTGAACACTAAGAAACTTTCTCATGGACTGAGGTGTATTTGGAGTAATTGTGTTAGGTGCTGACATTCTCTGCTGAGAATGCAGATAGAAGGATTCGTAGGTTGTGGCCCCTGGGAACTTACAGGCACCAGTTTCCATTTTCCTTCTTTTGAAGTGTGTACCAGGAAAGGACCCTTGCTCTCCCACTGGCCCTGAAGCTGGAGGGAAACTGTTCACCCTTAGGGGGCAAAGAGCTGCGAGGGGCTGTCTGGGCACCCCAGACGAGGAAGCTGGAATGTGTCCTAGCACCTGCCAGCCAGAACACAGACAGACCAAACATTTGTTTTTAATTAATAAAACACGCAAACTCTCTGCTTATCAGGTGTAATCACTTTTAAGGACATGCCAGCTAATTCCACAGCCAACTGTAATTTTTGTGTCATATTGTTTCACACTGTCAGTTCTTTTGCCTCCATCCTCTGGTCTCAGAAGCCCAGAGTGTTGTTGGCCAATGTGGCTCCCATACAGCCTGGCTGGCCTCCTGCTGGAGGAGTCAACCAAAGTCTGTAGGCTGCAGGGTCCTGTCAGTCCTCAAAGAGGCAAACCCTTGAGGATCTTGGCTAAATTTTCAGTGCCTATGGCTCAAGGAGTAGGGTGCTGGCCCCATGTACCGGACATAGTGGGTTCAAACCCAGCCCCAGCCAAAAACTGCAACAACAAAAAAGAAAGAAAGAAAGAAAGAAAGAAAATGTCAGATAGGGGAAGAGTTGACTTGTTTTATCTGGTCAAACAAGAAATCAATGAAATCTACCATAACTGGAAATTCCTTAATGTCAACTGAAGAGATTTTGTAGTCAAATTATGCTTTTCCTAAAAGATAAGAAATTAAGGTAAATTTATACGTCTCTGAATGATGTTTGAAACCATTATGTCTCTGTATGTTAGAGTGATCTACTAGATTCTTATGTCACCATATTTTGGGAGAAGGTATATATATTTATTTATGATTTAATAATGGTATTTATCTTTAATAAAAATTAAATTATGAAAACAGCATAATGCACTTCATGTGGTCAATCCTACGTTGTAGACAAGAGGTGATAACCTTTTTTGCTCTTCCTGAAAAGTCAGTAATGTATGGTCTAAATGGGACAATTATTTTTTTTCACAGTGATGTTTTCTATATTTTATGTTTTGAAAATTATATTTTTAAATTTTGATTTTATATGTTTAAAAATATATACTGAACAGCCCTGCCATGTTTATCTTTGTAAGAGGTGGGCACTTCTTGCTTCCCTTGGATTTTGGCAGCAAAGCAGTGGATTGAGGGGTGGGGAGCAGCGTCTGGGTGGGGAGTGAGGGAGGTGTCCTGGCAGGAATGTTAGGTCCAGGGCCCTGGGGGAGCAGGTGTCCCTTGGAATTTTCTTTCTCTCAGGTATATTCTAATAAAAGCTATCATTTAAGTTTAAGAAATCAAGTTTAGTGAGTTGGTACGATTGTACCATTAGGCTCTGATGATAACCTGCCTTTGAGGC
>NW_003852575.1:92024-93181 GCF_000181295.1 Otolemur garnettii | reverse complement strand
GAGGGCATCATCTTGATGTATAACCAGCAGAACAGAACTGTCCATCGGACTGATCTTCTCCTGTCTCGGTGAGTGGCCCTGCTGCTCTTTCTGCCACCAGGGCCGGAGCAGGTCCTGAGGTCTGACACAGGGTCACCAGGTTTTTACTGACAAGGCCATGAGAGCTGTCATCTCTTTTCTTACTGCTGTGCCTTGACCCATTCTGGATGAGCAATCTCTGCTCACAGCACTGGTCAGTAATGATGTGAAGTAGAACCTTGTATAGAAATAACAGATTTTGGAAAAAAAATATACTTTCATTAGGATGTTTTTAATGGTAAGTGAAAGAAACTGAATTCCAACAGCTTTAAGCAAAGAAACAATGTGTTGGCTTACCCAGCTGCAGGCACCAGGGGACCCCCAGGGTGTAAAGGGGCAGATGGGCTGCAAGTGAGGAGGACCAGGGGACTCTCTGGCCATCAGTCTTCCCCTCTGCTTTTGTTGGCAGTAACCTCATCATCCCTGGCTGATTCTGTCCTGCCCCAGGGACAGAGACCATGGACCCAGGGGACCAGGCTGCAGGAGACAGCTTCTCTCCCAGTTTAGTCCCTAGGAGATGCTCTGGCCTGCTCATGTCCCAGTCTGCGCCTCAGATCAGTCAGTGATGCTGAGTGTGCCCTCGGGGGCTTGATAGCCTCCTCAGAACCACGGGGATTGGAAAGGGATACTTCTTCCAAAGACAGCCTGCCATCTAGACCTGGTATAGGTCTGTCCAGACTCCTTAATATGTCTGCCACCGAGATTGGTAGGCAAAGCTCTGAGGACCACAGGGATAAAGCTGTGGTGATGAAATAGCAGAGGGTTAAATGGGGCGTGTCTTTGAGAGAAGATTCTCCAGTATACCCCTTTTTAGGTGGCTGTTAACTTTTTCTTCCCATGAGTTCACTAGTCCTGAATAGCTTAAATGGTCAACTAATAAAAAATATTTACTATGTGTTCTGGACAGTCTTTCTTTCTTTTTGTTTATTTTTTATTAAATCATAGCTGTGTACATTAATACTGTCATGGGGTACAGTGTGCTGTTTTTATATACAATTTGAAATATTTTCATCAAACTGGTTAACATAGCCTTCATGTCATCTTCTTAGTTATTGTGTTAAGACATTTATATCCTACAT
>NW_003852575.1:87450-90317 GCF_000181295.1 Otolemur garnettii | reverse complement strand
CCTATCCCCAATCCTGAGTAAGACCTTGCCATGTGGGAGGATAGCAAGGGCCTCAGGGAGAGGGAAATGGAGCTTGGAGAGAGTGGATGGTGCAGAAGTGGGCAGCTCGGGGAAGGGAGTGGCCTTCAGTGCAGCAGGAGCACAGAGCGCAAAGCGGTAGGACCCAGAGACAAGGCCTGCTGCAGGCTGAAGGTCTGCAGACCCCCCGAACTCATGTGTGGAAATCCCCATCCCCAGTGCGACGATATCAGGAGGTGGGACCTTTGGGATTAACGCCCTAATAAGAAGAAACGTGAAAGAGAGGATTTCTCTGCACCTTTGGAAGACACAGCAGGAAGGCCCAGAAAGTGATCATTGGCAAAGCAGGAAGGGACCTCAGGTCCTCCAGGGTAAAAACACTGACCAAGAGGTCAGGTGGCAAAAATCTAGACTGGCCTGTGACTACTGGTTCTAGTCCTAGCTTTGGACTTCAACCTGCAGGCATGATACTTAATTCCTCTGAGACTAGGTCTCTGTACAGTTTATGTAGGCCACTAGCACGCCATGAGACCAGCTCTGTGTCCTCAGCTGGATGCCCTTGGGAAGGGCCCCTCTTGCACACTGGTAAGCAATAGCCGTCTCAGTCGGTTACTGCTGTGTCACAAATCAGCACCACAACTGTTCCAATCAGCAACATTTATTATCTGAGAATCTCTATGAGACTCTGGGCATGGCTGGTTGGGTGTCTCTGGCTGAGGGTGTTTCCACTTTGGCTGCAGGCAAAGTGTTTGCTGGTGTCTCTTCCTTAGGCTCGACTGGGAGTAGCTACATTTCCAGGCTGACCCAGTGCTGCTGGCAGGACCTAGTTCTGTAGTAGTCAGGGTTCTACCACAGAGAGATAGAACCCACATCTCTGTTTATCTCTGTCTTTACTGCATGGCACTGGCTTATGCAGTTGTGGGGGCTGGGTGGCCAGTCTGTAATCCACAGGGCAAGCAGCTGGGAAGGGCAGGCTGGCCGTTCAGTTGCTTTAGTCTGTGGTAGGATTTCTTCTTTCTCAGGGGAACCTCTACTCTGCTTTTTAGACCTTTCAATAGACTGGTGCAGGCCTGTTCACATTATCTTGGCTAATGAAGACAGGCCAGGACAATGTCTCCTTTATACAAAATCAGCTGATTATAGATGTTCATCCCATTTACAAAATAGCTTCACAGCAACACCCAGACTAGGGTTTAATCAGATAATGGGGCCTATAGCCTGGCTGTGACAATCTTGAAACTGACCATGACAGTTGCTTATCAGGTGTGCCCCCTACAGGCAGCTCAGAACACAGCAGCCACCTTCCTCAGAGCACGGAGGTGCAAATAGCCAGAGAGAGCACCGGGTTCCCCAGCCTGGTCTCTGAGACAACATCTTGTCATTCCTGTATTCTCTTCGTTAGAAGTAAATCTTTAGGTTCAGACCCCACCTGAGGGGAAGAGATTACTCAAGGGCCATTAGTAGAAGTCTGCAGCAACAGTGGCCCAGCCAATAATTTCTGGGGAGAGTATCGGAGGTGATGTGTGTGAAATAATTGTGTAAGCCTGTATGTAAATATTATACAGGAATAATATCACACAGGAAATTGTTAGTTTTTCACTTATAAAAGTGGTCACCTAATGTAAATGATTATAGCAAGATAGAGGCTTGGCATAAAATGACTTTATACATTTTTGAAAGGAGCTATGTATGAATGAAATCTTGGATAAATGGAAAGTAAAACTGGCAGATGCTGGGGTAAGGGGAAGACAGAGGGAAAGAGAAAGAGGCGGAGAGAGAGGGAGGGAGAGAGAGAGTGTTCACTGCACCACGGTTGCGTTTGGATGTTCCGTCTATCCGTCCGTCTGTCTGTCTGTCCATCCATCTTTCTGTCGGTCTATCTATCTATCATCCATCATCTATTACGTGTATTCTGCACTAGGCCACTGCTAAGCATCATTCGGACATGTAGTCACACACTGCATAATGTTTTGGTTAATGATGGACCATGTTTATGATGATTGTAATTGAGCTAAAGAATTCCTACTGCCTGGTGGTGCCATTGCCATCATAATGTGTCGCACAATGTATTGCTCATGTGGGTGCGGCAATGCTAGTGTAAACTTGCTACTGTAAAGCACACACAATTATGCACAATGCACACACCGTACTCCATAGTGACAATGAACTGTGCTGCCCGTATGTGTTTATTATATTATACCATACTTTTTATCATGGACAGTATATCCTTCTGCTTACAAAAAGGAAGTTAACTGTAAAACAGGACCTTCAGGAGGCACCTGGTAGAAGGCTTTGTCATCATAGGAGGTGGCAGGTAGCTCCAAGCCTGTCACCTGAAGACCTTCCAGTGGGGCAAGACGTGGGGATGGAACACAGTGATCCTGAAGGTCCTGACCCTGGGAGGCCTGGGATCCTATGTGCAGTCAGGTCTTAGTTTTCAACAAGGAACTAAGAAAAAAAATGAAAGTAAAAATAAGCTTTAAAATAGAAAAAGTGTATAAAATGAGAACATAAAGAAACAAACTATTTTTTGTACATCATACAACACTTTTGTATTTTAAGGTGTTATTACAAAAGAGTTGAAAAGTTAAAAATTAAAAAAGCTCACAAATATTTTAAAATACCATTTAACATAGCCTAAGTGTCCACTGACAATAAAGCCCACAGCAGTCACAGTGATGTCTTTGGCCTCCTCATACACTCACTTACTCACTTGCCCACAGCAACTCCATTCCTGCAAGCTCCGTTCCTGGAAAGTGGCCTACCCCGGGTATCATTTTTTTGTCTTTTATACTGTATCTTGACTGTGCCTTTTTCTTTTAGATACACAGATACTCACCATTGTGTTA
>NW_003852575.1:81751-86702 GCF_000181295.1 Otolemur garnettii | reverse complement strand
AAAAAAAAAAAAGAAAGAAAGAAAGAAAAGAAAAGAAAAGGAAAGAAAGAAAAACAAAATGAAACTAATGAACTTCACTGCACACTGCCCTTGAAGGGTGGTAATGCTATTTTACAGCATGTCAAATGACTTTAAAACACGGTAATCTGACTATTTATCTTTTTGGGGATAAACCCTACAAACAAAAGAATGGTCCAAAAAGGCTGTGAAAGTGGTTTCAGTGACCTTAAATGTGGTGATAACGTGGTATGAAGCCAGGGAGTAATTATGTGGACAGCCAAAACGTTCCGTGTTGCTGAAACGATACAAACGTGAGCTCTGTGAAGCTAAATGAGGCGATGTTCTCCTGAATTCGAGTTGGCATGGCAGGCCCAGCTCCTGATGTCCTTATCCTCCCTCGTGACATTTCCTCACGCTAGTCTAGGCTAAATGTCCAGAAACAGTGACTAATCCATTAGCAGTGACGATCTCAGGTCCACACTGTGTCTCCAACAGAGAAGGAACTGGACTGCCTGGAAGAAGTGGCTAACGTGAGACCTGCGGCGGAAAACCCAAAGGATGAGTCTGGACTACGTGGTCACACCAGAAAGTGGGGCCACGGCGGGAGGGCTCAAAGGCCAACAGAAGTCACTGTGATAATAACAAGCCGGGCTGGCGCGGTGGCTCACGTCTACAATCCCAGCACTCTGGGAGGCCGAGGCAGATGGATTGCTTGAGCTCACGAGTTCGAGACCAGCCTGAGCAAAAGTGAGAGCCTGTCTCTATTAAAAATAGAAAACTAGCTGGACATTGTGGCAGGCACCTGTAGCCCCAGCTACTTGCGAGGCTGAGGCAGGAGGATTGCTTGAGCACAGGAGTTTGAGGTAGCTGTGATCTATGATGCCACAGCACTCTAGACAGAGTGAGGGTGACAGAGTTGAGACTATGTCCAAAAACAAAAAAGAAAGAAAGAGAAAAAGGGAAAAGAAACAGAATAACAACTGCATTCAGGTCCACACACAGACATACACAGGCATATTGGTCACATTTAGAAAATGTCAAGGGACCAATTTATTACTTTTGGAACCAGCAAACAAAGCGAAAAAACATAATATTTATCTTGCTTGTCCAGGACAAATTATACTTTACAGCAGGGGTCAGAGAACCAGAGCTTGAGAGTCAAATTGGACCCATTGTTCTGCTTTTGTAAATAAAATTTTATTGGAACAGAGAGAGTTTGTCTGTGGCTTGTCTCATGCTATTGCAGCAGAATTGAGTAGTTGCCACAGAATGCAGCCCACAAAGCCAAGTGTACTTACTATGTAGCCCTAAGGTGGGTTGACCCCTGCCTGAGAGTATCTGCAGATTTGATGAGAGGAAGCGTCTTTTAATAGCTATGCTGAAGATAGAAAATAAAGAAGGAGAAATGGAATCAGAATGTGACATTCTGCAACCTTTAATGGAACAAAGTAGTAATTACAAATGGCTGCTAATAACACAGAAAAAAGACACAACCAGATATTAATAACCTTCGGATAGGATTGCGTAATGTCACCAGCGAAGTATTTTTACAAAAAAAAGTTAACCCTAAGATGAGAGATCTATATCTAACGACTAGTAAGAGGAGATACAGAGGGCAGAAGAGCTTCCTGGCTAACAACAGAGGCAGACGATAGTCCCACATGGCGGGAAATTCTGTCGCACAAACAACTCAGCGTCATCAATGAATAGGTTGTAAGAAGAAAAGGTGAGGAGTTGGAGAGAAAGAAAGCAACATTCTGAGCAATTGCAATTTATAGACATTCTGATTACAACACATATATTAAAAAAAATTTTTGTTTGAGACAGAGTCTCATTATGTTGCCCTCAGTAGAGTGCTGTGGCGTCACAGCTCACACTCACACTCTTAGGCTTAAGTGATTCTCATGCATCAGCCTCCCAAGTAGCTGGGACTACAGGTGCCCACCACAACGTCCGGCTACTTTTTTGTTATAGTTGTCGTTGTTTGGCAGGCCCGGGTTGGGTTCAAACTCGCCAGTCCCTGTGTATGTGGCTGGTGCCCTAATCATTGTGAGCTACGGGCATCAAGCCTAAAAGAAATTTTTTTAAATTTCAGATTAAGATGTGGGTATATACTTACATAGTTTTCTTTTGTAGGGTTAAAGTCTGAGTTGTAGGTGTGCCCTTCGCTCAGGAGGGCTGCACTATACCTGTTGGTGGGAATTAACCCACCCCCTTCCCTTCTTCTCCCCCTCCACACATACTATGATAAGGCATTTATGGAAATGTGAACACAAACTAAATATTTGGTGATATTATGAAAGCATAGTTAAATCTTAGCTTTGATAGTTGTGTTATGTTAAAAGACAGAGTCCTTGTCTTTTGTAGCAATATACAGGGAATACTTATGAATTGAAGAATAAAATTTCTGGGATTTGCTTCTCAATAACTTGACTAATTGGGAGGAAGTGTGTAAATGTGTTAATGACGGAAGATGAGCTGGTAATTACTGACATTGGCCAACGAGTACATGCGGGGATTTTATGCCATTTTCTCTTCTTTTGTATATGTATTAGTTTTTTAATACATAAAAGAAATAACCACAAACTTTGTGGCTTATAAGACTGTTAACTTATCTTGCAATCCTGCAGGTCAGAGTCCAGCGTGGCTCTCATGGGACTAAACCCGGGGTATCAGTGGAGTCTTTGTCTGTTCTGTGTTGCTATGACAGAATGCTGAGACTGGGTAGTGTGTAATGAATTTATTTACCGTTCTGGAGGCTGGGAAGTCCAGGATCGCGGGGCCAGCATGGGATGAGGGCCTTCCTGCTGCGTCATGTGAGGGCAGAAGGCAGAAGGGCAAGAGGGGACAGATCAAACTCAGCCTCCACGCCCTTGTGGTCGGTGTTACTCCATTCGCAGGGTGGGTCCTTGTGAAGCCCCAAACCTCCCATGAGGCCCCACATCTCAACACCGTTGCACTGGGGATGAAGTTTCCAAGAGGTGCTTTTTAGGAATCAGATTCTAGCTGTAGCAGTGGGGCAGGGCTGTGTTCCTTTCTGGAAGCAGAGAATGTTTTCTTGTGTCCTGCAGCTTCTGGACGCTGCCCATGTTCCCAAACGTGTGACCCTTATCCTCCATCTTCGAAGCTTCAAGGGCAGGTTTCGTCCTCCTCACGATACCAACTTTCTTGTTCTCACCAGCCGCAAAATGTTCTCTGCTTTTAAAACCTCATGTGATCACCTTGGGCCCACTGGTTAATCCTGGATAATCTCCCCATCTCAAGATCAGCTGATTAGAACTTTAATCCCTCCTTGTCACGTAACCTGACACATTCAGAAGGATGTGGACATCTTGGGGGCAGGGGGCGATTCTGCCCACCACATTATATGCCAGACATTTTCCACAATAAAAAGTGAAAAAAAGAACAAAATCACCTGAGGAAAAAGTATCCTTTGTTGTTTTCTTTGGACTGTGCTTGTAAGTTGGCAGCATAACCAGTTAGGTTTGGGGCAAAAACAAACCTTAACGTTGAACATGGTCCATGCAAATGAGGATGTTCGTTGTGTCAATTACTCATTTAACACCAGGAGGAAAATGCAGATGTGGTAATCTCCCCACTATGCAGAAATCAGAAAGAGAAACCATCACAGGATGTCACAGGTAAAATTGGGATGCTTAATTTATTGTCTTTTTTGTTTTTTTTTTTTGAGAGAGAGTCTCACTATGTCACCCTCGGTTAGAGTGCTATGGTGTCACAGCTCACAGCAACCTCCAGCTCTTGGGCTCAGGTGATTCTCTTGCCTCAGCCTCCTGAGTAGCTGGAACTACAGGCGCCCAGCTATTTTCTTCTTGTTGTTTAGCAGGCCTGGGCTGGGTTTGAACCCACCAGCCCTGGTGCATGTGACCAATGCCCTAACCACTGAGCCAATATTGTCTTATTTTTAAAGCAAAATTTTAATGTGATGCATTATATGAAAAGAAGCTAATTGGTGGGGAAAAAAATCAATTCAAATAGCCTTTACCAATATACCTGTTTGTATTCATTCTTGCTTGACCTCATAACCACCTTTGATTTGGGCAGAGT
The DNA here is from genome assembly GCF_000181295.1 of Otolemur garnettii. NCBI lineage: Eukaryota > Metazoa > Chordata > Mammalia > Primates > Galagidae > Otolemur > Otolemur garnettii. The sequence goes on along the minus strand of NW_003852575.1, from coordinate 82,637 downwards.
GTATTTTTTTTTTTTTGCCTTTTTCACTTGAAGGAGTTAATTGAGACTCAGGAAGGTTGTGACTAGTTTAACATTTCCTGGTCAACTGACGAGATGGTCAATGGGACTTCGCTTCTTTGATTCCATTGTACCACCTACCTTTGTTACCCGTGGAGAAAAGCTAAATTCGTGCTCAGAATACTCTGTTTATTAAGACAAAGGATGAATGTACAACCATATCAGTTTTTCTGTAAGCACGAGATGCATCAGGCACACATTTAAGACTGTACAGTTGGGATTTCTTTCCACAGCCCAGGAACGCTGGCTGGGGATGCCCAGTGCATTTGTGTATTTTCCAATTAGGTTAAATAGTGTCACCAAACGCCATTTAATTTTCTCTTCCTGGTATAACAGCAGATGTCTCCCAGGCCTCGCCTGCAAGTAAGGTGAGGCCATGTGACCAGTTCTAACCAATGGGCTGGGAGCAGCAGTGTCAGCTGTGACTTGTGGGCTGGTGCTGGAAGGAACAGGTGTGAATCCTCCATTCCTTCTTCACCCTTGGTGGTGATTTTGAGGCCACTTGTTGGCAGGGCTTAGGACTTAGTGAGCCACTGAAGTGCTGTGTAACAGCAGGATCAGAGGATTATAAAGCAGTGTGTTTCCTCCCCACATCTTAGACTATTGGGGTGAGCAAGGATGTGCACTCAATGTAATATTTCTTTGCTACATTCTGACATCCATGAGCTCTTATTAAGACTCTTATTGCCATTAAAGAAGAAAAATTACTTGGCAAAGATGAAAATATACAGAGGCTAAGCAATATTTGTAGCTTTTGAGAATTATAAAGACAGGACAAAAATAATATAACTGGGTTAGAAAGATCAGAGAATGTGTTAGAGGTTTGCCT
>NW_003852575.1:78153-81351 GCF_000181295.1 Otolemur garnettii | reverse complement strand
CCCCCGGGTCCCTTCCTCACTTTGTGTAGCTCTCTGCTGTCTTCTGGTTTGTCCTTGTGTAGATCACGCCCTGGCGAGTTGTTCTATAGCCTTAAAGCATGTCAGCGCTAACCTGCTAATCCACAAACTCCTGTAGTTTCCCGGCTGTCCTTGTAATTACTTTGGGGCCACCTCCTTCTGGTCAGGGGCCCAAGGCAGAAAGCAATTAAGAGACAGGGAGCCTAGTTGTCTCCTCTGCTGAGATGACCTGGTTGTACCTCTTCCTGGCATAACAGAAGAGGTCGTCTCCCAGGTGCCCCTGCAATTAAGCCGGAACATATTCCAGCTGACAGTTCCGGTCCACAGCACAGCCATGACCTTCATCAGCCTTGTAAGTGAGAAAGAAGCCTTTCCCGTGCAGAGCCACTGACATTTAGGAGCTGATTTTGCTGTTTCATGGTGACATATCCTGCCTACCCTGATCAACATGACGACGCACTTTCCCGCCCTCCTCAGAGCCTCCTGGACAGAGGTTTGCTGGAGTCCCCTTAAATACAGGGAGCTCTGCAGCTGGAAAACCGCACCAGCCTGGGAGCCTTCAGCAGCATTTCCACTTTCACGTTCACTTAATTTTCCCAGAGGCATGAATTTTAAAAGTTAGTTATTTTGATTGCAATCATACATTGACATAGAGTGAAAGGTCTCTGGGGCTGCAAGGTGGGGAAGCCCCAGCAAGGGCAGCGCTCGCGCCCTCCCGGCCCTCCCAGGCCTGCTCCTTCTGCTGCTGCTTCTGGCATTTGTGTCTGTCGCTGGTCCTGCTGTGTCTGGTTACATCTTCTCAGACGTTGTTCTCTGCTGAGTTGGGGCTCCTGTGGATGAGGGGGCCACCTTGCTCCTCTCACCACCCTTCCACCTCCCTCATCTCTCATTATATCACAGTGTTTAGCTAAGTCTGAATTTGCTGTTTATTCTTTTTGACCATTAGTTAGTAAATATTGCTAACTGCTAGGAAAAGTAGTACTCTGTGGTTACATTCCCCCCTGCCCGCCAGTGGATTTGCCTCCTGCCCCACTGGTGTGAATATCTCCTTCCCTGGGCTTAGTTTCAGGGCACAGTGCAGCCCTCAGTGGTGCTTCTGTTCTCATTCAAGCACCTGTCAGTTTCAGTTTCCTCATGGCCAGAGGTTGTGTCATTCTGCTGTGACACGCACTGTGCCTCAGAGCGCTCTCTCCGCAGCAGGTCCTGCCCCGGTCAGCTCTGGTCACACTGCTCCCCGGGCGTGGTCCTGGCACCTGTGTCCTGGCATCTACCCCTTTCTTCTTTGGGGTTTACATTCTTGTGTAAAGGGATCACACCCTTTTATAGCTTCCAGAAAATGCTGCATGAAAGATAAGGTTTTTATTTTATTTTATTTATTTTATTTGTTTTTTTTGAGACAGTCTCACTATGTCAACCTTGGTAGAGTGCTGTGGTGTCACAGCTCACAGTAACCTCAAATTCTTGGGCTTAAGTGATTCTCTTGCCTCAGCCTCCCAAGTAGCTGGGACTACAGGCACCTGCCATAACGCCTGGCTATTTTTTTTGTTGCATTTGTCATTGTTGGTTAGCTGGCTTGGGCCAGGTTCGAACCCGCCATCCTGGGTGTCCATGGGTGATGCCATAACCACTGTGCTACGGGCTCTGCCAACAAAGATAAGATTTTTGATATCTTGTTCATGGGAAATTTATATTGCCATCAATGGCTTGATTGGATTTTGAAATAGAGTTGAAAATAATTTCCTTTCTAGTCCATCTCTGGGCACATACACTGGGAACAGCTTGGAGTGGTTGCCATTGGGAAAAAAACTGGGGCTGGGATGGAGAGACACTCACTTTTCGCAATGTTATGCTTTGTACTATTTGGTTTTTAAAAATCATTTGTAGGCAGGGATGAGTGGCTCATGTCTGCCATCCCAGCACTTTGGGAGGCTGAGGTGGAAGATTACTTGAGCCAATAAGTTTGAGACCAGCCTGAACAGCTCTACAACAAATTTGTAAAAAGTTGGCTGGATCCTTTTATCATAAGGACATTTGCCCTAGAATGTTTATCACAGCTCAATTTATAGTCGCCAGGATGTGGAAACAACCTAATGCCCACCAACCCAGGAATAGATCAATAGGCTGTGGTATATGTATAAAGATGGAGACTTTAGATCTTTAGTATTAACTTGGATGGAGGTAGAACACATTCTTCTTAGTAAAGCATCACAAGAATGGAGAAGCAAGAATCCAATGTACTCAATTCTAATGTGAAGGCAGCAGATAATCTAATACAAGGGGCCGGGGAAAGAGGGAGAGGGGTGAGGGGAGAAGGGACGGGGATGGGAGGTCATGGTATATGGCACACCTTTTGGGGGGGTGGGACACAAGTATAGAAGGGACTGTATCTAACAAATACAATCAGTGTAACCTAATTCTTTGTATCCTTCATGAATCCCAAACAATTAAAAAAAAAGTTAATTGGACATGGTGGTAGGAACCTGAAGTCCCAGCTACTCAGGAGGCTGAGGCAGGAGGATTGTTTGAGCCCAGGAGTTAGAGGCTGCAACAAACAATAATTGCGCCACTACACTCCAGCCCTGGGTGACAGAGCAAGATCCCATATTCTAAAAAAAGAAAAAAAAATGTTAGGATTACAGGGTTTCCTATAGATTATGATCTTGCATAAATCCAAATGTAATGACTGCAATTGGCATAATTCATTCATTATGAATTCATAATTCATAATCTTGTTATCTCAGGTATTTTTAATTTTTATTTTTATTAACTAAAATCTCATAGTTTTCTATTAAGAGATTTTCTTAATTTTTTTAAATTTTGGATTAATCTAAGGCTACATATGATTAGGTTACATTGTTGACGATTGTTAGCAAAAGCCCCGGTGGTAGTGGAGTCCTTCCCCCAGGAGGTGTGCTGTGCATCCTACACTATGCCTGTTAGGGGGGCCTTCCTGAGCCCCTTCACCCCCTCCCTCCACCCCTTTCTCTCGTGTGGGCCTATAGTTGTTTACCTACTAGTTTCATATTGGTACTGAGTACCCGGGATGCTTGTTTTTCCATTCTTGAGTAATTTATAAAGGAGAATGTTCTTCAAGTACATCCAGATAAACACAAAAGATGTTTATCAGAGCTTTTCCAAAAATAGTGAAGGTCTGGAAATTTTCAGGAAACAGAGTCCATT
>NW_003852575.1:68691-78100 GCF_000181295.1 Otolemur garnettii | reverse complement strand
TACTGAAATTCTTAACTGTTCCCCATTACCAGCCTAAACACCACCCCAGATCATTTCCACAGAAACCACTCTCCCTTTACCAGACTTTTCTTGGACTTTCTCAGTTCAACTAACCCGCAGTTCTGCCGCAAGACAGGCATCTTAACGGACAACACAAAACAAGATGACAAAAATGAAACATGCAACAATTACACAATGTTAGAGTGCAGTTGTTAAACCTCAACGTTAAATGGACAGAGGAGGAGGAAACAGTTTAACCTGATTTTTTTCTGATATGTTTTAGGTTATGAAAAGCTCTCAGCCTTATCCTTGAGTAGGAGAGCATTTTAAATTACACAGATATATTCTTTGCTAATCTTTCCTACTCTTCCCCCACCAGTAACTGTTGGAGCCATGGCCAAGGAGGAGCCCCTAGTGCACTCACATCAACATTGGTGATTGTCATAATCACGTTACTCTAGGGAGTGGTTCTCAACCCAGGCTAAACATTGTAATCACCCGTGGACCCTGAAAAATATTGATGCTTAGATCTCTCCCCAGAGATCCTGGGTTAATTCATCTGGTTTATCCCTGGGCGACTGCAGTGTGGCCAGGCCTGGAAAGTACCGGTCTGGGGAGGATGCTGACCTTTAGAGACAGACAGACAGGAGGTGCTTGTTTATCTCTGCTGGCTCAGAGATGCTGTGTCTTCATACATTTTCCTTATTCAGCAATATATATTTTTTAGTGTTTTTTTTTGCATTTAATAGACTATTTTTAGAGCAGTTTAAGTTCACAGCAAAATTAAGCAGAAGGTGCGGAGATTTCTCACATGCCCTCCCTAGTGCCCCACGTGTGTAGTTGCCCCCACCATCGACATGCCTGCCCCAGGGTGCCATCTGTTACAATCAGTGAGCCTACAGGGGCATGTCACTGTCACCAAGCACCCGTAGTTCACATCAGGGCCACTCTTGGTGCTGTGCATTCTGTAGGCTTGGACAGACATGCAGTGACATGGACCCACCATTAGGGCCTCACCTGGGGTTGCTTCACTGCCCTAAAGATCCCCTGAGCTCTGCTGATTCACCCCTCCCACTCCCAACCCTTGGCAGCCATGGACCCTTTGCCGTCTGCACAGTTGGCCTTTTCCAGAATGTGGTGCAGTTGGAATCATAACATTTGTAGACCTTCCAGGTTGGCTTCTTTCACTTACTGATAAGTATTTACGTTCTCTCCCTGCCTTTCGTGGCTTGCTAACTTGTCTTTTCCTTCTGGCACTGAATGATGGTCTGTTGTCTGGGTGCACCACCGTCATCTGGTCACCTGTTGAAAGATTTGGGGTTGCCTCTGTGTTTGGCAATTATAGATAAGGCTCTGTCAGCATTCACATGCAGGCTGTTTGTGGGGATGTAAGTTTTCAACTCCTTTGGGTAAATACCAAGAAGTGTGATTGCTGATTGATGGTAAAAGTATGTTCAGTTTTGTATGGAACGCCGAGCTGTCTTCTGAAGTGGCTGCACTGTTCTGCACGCTCATTAGCAAATGAGTGTCCCTGTTGCTTGATTTTCCTGCCGGCATTTGTGTTGCCAGATTTCGCCCGTGCTGGTAAGTATGTCATAACATTCATTATCGGTTAATTAAGGCTCGTTGGATTTTATTTCTCCTTAAAATGCTAAATGCTTTGAGACTTAATTACTGCTGAGCTTCTGGTGAACCTTCTTTGTTTTCATCTACTTGTTCACGTCTCAGGAAACCACAACCAGGTCAACCAATACCCTAGAACAGAGTTTTTTCCCAACCTTTTAATCTCACGGCACACTTCAGCTTATAGCTAAACTTCTGCAGCACACTCAAATTATGTTGATTAAAGACAAGAGAGTGAAAGAAGACCATAAAGAATATACTTACTATGCTTTGAACGTCTTTCTAAAATAATTGAATGAATGGTCTTTAATAATTTTCCCAGCACACCTAAGATCCTCTCTCTCGGCACACGGGTGGCAAATCACTGGTCTAGAAGCTTCCTTGTGCCTCACCTGAGAATAGCCCTTCACTCTTTTGATAACCAATTTCATGTCTTTCTTTTTAAATTTCTGTCTGTGTCTGTATTCCCAAATAAGATACTTGAATTTCCCTGTACTTTAAAAATATTTTTTAGCATCATGGCTGTACTTTAATTATTTACACCACCCTTGTATATTTTCCTGTGTCACTGTAACTCAAGTGACACTATTGGCGGTGGACCCCTAGGCTGTCTGCCTCTGTTGGGTGTTACAAGGTGCTATGAGCACTGCTGTGATGACTTCAGAGCCAAGTGCACTCACCTCTTTAGAGTTCCTAGTCCTAATGTGACATTGCTGGCTGACAAAGATACATGACTTTAATAGCAAATATCAAATTGATTTCCAGATTGTCTACACTAACTTAGCCCCACAAGCCGTGTGTGCCAGGTCTCACTGCTTTAAACACTCCATAGCTTTGGCATTGCCAAGCCCTGTAGTGTTTACCGGTATGGTGGGCATGTGTCCATGAAGTTTCAATTTGCATTAGGAGCCAAGAACTGGCAACAGATGCTTCTGCTGAGCAGTGTTACATCCCCTGGGCTCTCCATTTCTCAGGGTTTTATTTGTTGTTCCTTACAGCTTGAGATAGATTCTCAGCTCATTAACTTCCAACCTTTCCTCCTTTCTATAGACATGTATTAAAGGAGGTGTGTTTCTTCCTACGTGCGGTTTCAGCCGCAGACCACAGCTTTTGGTAAGTAGCGTTTTCATAAACTTTCAGTTCAGAATGTGATCACATTTATGACTGTGTTTATTACTTGTGGAGATTAAATCACATTATTCATATTTATAATTTCTACCATTTTTTGTCTGCCTAGTCTATCAATTGCTGACAGAGAAATGTTAAAATTCTCCCACCATCATTATAGATTTTGCTTCATATATTTTGAGGCTAAGCTATTAGATTTATATTAATTAAAATTGTTATATCATCCTGGTCTATTGAGTTTTATAGCATTGTGAGTGATCCATTTTAACTCAAGTAATGATTTTTGCTTTTCACTCTGTGGTTGATTTTTTTTATTTTTATTTTTTGGCAGTTTTTGGCCAGGGCCAGGTTTGAACCCTCTGATACTGGATTTTTAACTTTGGATTTCCAGGCTTTTGGTCTTGATGATTTGATGAATGGATTGATGGACCACAGGATGGACAGTAAGTTAGGTTTTATTTACAGAGGTATTATTACAGCTCTTACAAAGAGCCAAACCTTGCAGAGCAGGATAAGATAGGTTTTAAAGTGTCACAGCTCTTACAAAGAGCCAAACTTCCTTGCAGAACAGGATGCAAGTGTCACAACTCTTCCTCTTTCTCCCTCAGAGATCTGCAACAGTCTGCTAAAGTCTTGCTCTTCTGCTCTATCTTCCTGGAAGGTCTGCGATGATCTGCCCCTAGGCTCTTTACTCAGGGGTTTATATAGGGGAAGTTGTCCAGTGAGCTGAGAGCTTAGCTGATTGGTCTATAAAATAGACCAGTCAGGATCAGGATTAAAAATGGACCCATCAGGGATGCACTGGAGGAATCGCCAGTGTTTTCCCCTGATCGGCAGGTCTTTTTTGTTACTGGAGCCTCCCATGGGAGAGGAAAGCGCCCCCTTTGGCTCCAGCCCTCCTGTTTCTGTGCCAGCTGCTGCCAAGGCAGAGCCAGCAGGTCCTCTAGCGCCACTCTACTGGAGCCTCTGGTGGGGGAGGGAAGTTCCCTGCTTCCTCCAGCCTGCTGGTTCCTTTGCTGGCTGCTGCCACCAAGACAGAGGTGGCAGGTCCCCCAGGCCCTGTTTGGCTGAGCTGGCTGGGGTGCCACCTCTGGCATATGGGGCCAGCGTCCCACTCCTTTGAGCCACAGGTGCCACTCCACTCTGTGGTTGATTTTAACATAGTTATACCAGCTTTATACCACTTATGTTTTCCATGATGTGTTTTTATCCATTAATGTGCAACCCCACTTGTCCTATATATTACATGTATTTTTGCAACTAGCGTATAGTTTTTTCTTTTTTGCTAAAGAGTAGTTTATTTTTAAAAAGAATCAAAACAGAAACTCTTAAGTACCAGTGTGTACATTGTAGTCTTTTAAATGACCCACCAGGATGAATTTTTTTCATACATATCATGGTCACACCACCTGCTGTTTATCAAGATGTTCAAGGACAAATCTGACTCCAAACTGTGTACGGATTGCCATTTTTAAACAGACCAAATTTCAAGCATGCAACACCACGACATGGGTGCTCATTCTGTATTTCACTACAAACAGGATAGAGAGTAAGGTAAATTGAGAATTTATTCTAGAATAGAATGGAGGTTGTCATCCTCTACACTCGCACCCCTCTCTCCTCTGCTGCGACTTTTAACAAGTGCTCAGTCGTGAAGAGTCCACAGCCCTCTTCCCTGGACAGATCAGATGCACCTCTTCTCTGTGGAAGTTGACACCTGGTTAGTTCCATCGTGCTACCAAGAACTACGTGCAGCCGTAGACACTTCATCACAACCGGCTGAAATTCTTCAAAAAAATTTTAACATGATTAAACTGTTATTGTTTACAGTTTGTTGTTGCTATTGGGTACAGATGATCAGGTTACATCAAGCTTGTTAGGAAGAGTCCTTGTTATTGTTGTGTTCCTCACCCATGAGGGGTGACATACATCCCTACATTGCACCTGCCAGATGAGAGCACCCCGGTCCCCCTCATCTGTCTTCCTCAGGGACGGTTCTATTCTTTATCTAGTGATAAATGGGATTCCTCAGAATTTCTGATCCTGTGCCAAAGCCTCTGTAATCACTCGTCACAGAGACTTCCTCGGGATACAACACCTTGCCCACCGTGGGCCACTGTAAAACATCAGTATAGGGCAAAACCAACACTGCTGTGCCCTGGAGCCCTGAGCTCCCTGTGCTCATCTTCAGCCAGATGAGAAGAAACAGAAGAGGTAGTACAAATGGAAAGCTCGAAATAATGGGAAATCCAATAAATCAGAATTTAAAGTGAACAAACAGAATGCTCCCATGACAGGGCATAATAATAGAGTAGAAAACCAAGCAGCTGGGCACAGCTCTTAACGCAGTGAAGCTTTCCGGTCACTTGCGGAGGCTCCGGGGCCGTCCTGGCTGAGAAGAGGACGCTCCCGGAGACACATGAGGAGCCGCCGCCTCTGCCGTTCAAGGGCAGGGCCTGCTCTGAAAAGAAAGGAAAGCAACAGAGGAAAATGGCTGACTTTCTGCTCTGCCAGCCGTAGGACCGACTGCAGTGACGTCCTGGGGCGACAGAGGAACTGGCTAAATATGAATGGATGGAAGGACCAGTGAAATGAACTGGAGAAGATGCGGTAGACGGGGCTTTGGAGAGCACCCCTCTGGCTCCCATCTATTGTTATTATTTTTATTTCCGCTAACAATTTGGAAATCATGGACTCTGATTCTATGATCATTTTAGTGGTCACCCTAGAAAGCACAAACACGTATTTATTTGATCAAATCTGGAGTTCACCAACACCTTTGTCCTCCTCTTGGATAACACAGAGCCAACCTCCACAACACGCCCCAGACTTAGTCTGAGAGGACTTGGAGGAATGAGAAATACATGAGCAAAGCAACAAAACCCTATACGGACTGATTTTCCACCTGCCTGGCTGCCTCCGTGTGGTGCGTCCGGGGCCGGCAGCAGCGGTGTGCGAGGGACCAGGAATGGCATGTTTCCCGAGAGACGGACACACCTCAGGGCAGGGTGCTTGCCTCACGACTTTGCACCATTCTCTAGAATCAAGTTTTGAACTATACCTGATCCACCACAGGTGCAGGGTAAAGATTTTCTGGGTAACATAATTTTGGGGCCTCTGTCTCATAATTAGTTTTAAAAATTTGAAAAATAGTGCAGAATTATTACTTCCTCCACTATTCTGGAGGAGAACCTGCTTTCCAGCACCGCAGCTGATTTTGGCTGGCAGTGTCCCCCTCCCTCCTTGTTTCTCCAGTAACAAACTGTCTCCTCTCCTGGTGGGATGGCCAGGTGACCTAGTCAATATGCCTCACCCCTCCGAGACTGTTCACGGATAGAACGTCACACACACGGAGTCCACACAGTCCTGCTCTGAGACTGTTCTGACAGGATAGAATTCCCGGAGGCCCTCAGATGCTTCCATCAGGGGCTGTAAGAGGGAGGTCAGGCTGCTTTGTCTTTGGAGAAGGGCTCCCAGTTGGTAGAGGGGACACTAAGCAGAGAGAGACGAGGGTGTGAGGGATGGGGAGAGGGCGCTGATGGCTGAGGTCCCAGCGCCTGTCTGGAGACCCTGCCCCAGGTCCTCAGAGCAGTCCAGGCTCGCTAGTTCAAGTTCTAGCTCTTCTTTGAATTCCCCCAATGTTCTTTCAACATAATTTATTGTCATAAATTATGCAGAACTAGGATTCTACCATGTGCGGCAAACACCTTTCATCCTAAATTGTTACATTATAAAAGTGGGGGAAGGGGCTTGGGGAAAGAAAATCCACCTAGCACTGAAGTCAGAGCAGGCAGGTTACCCCAACCTTTCCCAGTTTCTTCCAGTGCAGTTCTTTTACCCTCTGTTTCTTTGATGGTTTTCAGTGGACACTATTCTCAAATGCACATTTCATTTTTGTTTTTTAAGAGACAGAGTCTCACTTTGTTGCCCTCGGTAGAGTGCTGTGACATCACAGCTCACAGCAACCTCCAGTTCTTGGGCTAGGGTGATTCTCTTGCCTCAGCCTCCCGAGTTGCTGGGACTACAGGCGCCCACCACAACACCTGGCTATTTTTTGTTGCAGTTTGGCCGGGGCCGGGTTTGAACCCACCACCCTCGGTATACAGGACCAGCGCCCCACTCACTGAGCCCCAGGTGCCACCCTCATATGCAAATTTCAAATGCAGTTCTGTTCTAAGAGGTACAGTGTTGCCAATGAAAGAGACCAGTGATGTGATTTTTTTTTTTTAACAAAACTTCCAGGAAACAGAAATAATACCATCTGTATTAAGAAATTCGAAATTTAGTGCCATGCTGACCTTGAGGGATTATTAATTTGGTGGTGCCCCTCTCTTTCAGCTAGTACAGGTGACAGATGACCAAGGTCATCACCTGTGGTCTCCCACATGCTCCTGCTTAATCCCACAACATGGCCCATGGGAGAGGCTTTTTTTTTGAGCCAGAGTCTCACTCTGTCATCCTGGATAGAGTGTGGTAATGTCGTAGCTCACAGCAACCTCAAACTCCTGGGTTCAAGTGATTCTCCTGCCTCAGCCTCCCGAGTAGCTGGGACTACAGGAGCCACCATGTCTGGTTAGTTGTCTTTCTATTTGTAGTAGAGACAGGATCTTGCTCTTGCTCAGGATGGTCTCAAACTCCTGGACTCAAGCAAGGTACCTGCCTCGGCCTCCCGAGTGCTGGGATAACAGGCGTGAGCCACGGCACCTGGCCGAGAGGATCTTGGAGTAAAGGGGAGAAGTGAGTGGGAACCAAATTTTCTATTTTTTCTTCTTCAATTGTCATTTTCATTCTCCCAAGATGAACTGCCTTGCTCTGTCCCTTAGTCCTCATGTCTGCAAATGAGACATTGTCTTTTTAGCCTGAAACATGATGGGGATTAAATAATCAACATGTTCATCAAAAGTTCGTGGCAGCATCGTTCATGCTTGCCCCAGATGGGAAATGACCCTAATGGTCTAATGGGCACATAGCTGTGTGTCTGTACAATGGAATACTGTGTGCAGAATTAATGAGCCAGCTCCACAAACGCAATTGGACATCTCACGGACATGATTTCGAGTGAAAAACAAAGAATAAAAGGCATTTACAGAAAGACAACAGACAAAGATACGTAATGGTTTTGGAAGTCTGGACAGTGGCAACATTTGAGAGGGAGGAGGTGGAGGCTGAGAAGGGCGTCTGGGCTGCTAACCAGGGTGGTCATCCAGGTGTGATCACTTTGAAGGCACACAAATGGATGAATTCTTACAACTTCTGAACTTTTCTGCATGTGATTTATACAAAAGTGTTTAAAATCAATGGGAAAAAACACCACACAGGAAATGGGGCACTTTGGAAAAGCACAGCGGTTGCTGGGGAAGAAGCGGATGGAAGTTGGGGGGATGGAGGCTGAATGGAAGCGGTTGATAGGAGAGAAGGTATTGGAACTGAGAGAATGTGCTCCTCCCCTGCCCTTCCTCGGAACTCTGATGTTGGCCTGTTACTGGTATCTGGGCAGCAAGAATCCTTTATAATCAAAAGTAAAGTCATTTGGGGTGGCGCCTGTGGCTCAGTGAGTAGGGCTCTGGACCCAGAGACTGAGGGTGGCCTGTTCAAACCCGGCCCCGGCCAAACTGCAACAAAAAAATAACCAGGTGTTGTGGGCGGGCACCTGTAGTCCCAGCTACTCGGGAGGCTGAGGCAAGAGAATCCCCTAAGCCCAAGAGTTGGAGGTTGCTGTGAGCTGTGACACCACAGCACACTACCAAAGGTGACATAGTAAGACTCTGTCTCAAAAAAAAAAGTAAAGTTGTTTGAAGAATTTCAGAATAACTTAGGCTTTTGTTAAACCTCTATAAAATGAAAAATTAAGCAGTTCATCAACTCTCAGAAATTGTAAAAGCCAAAAATCCTTTAGATAAACCAGGAAAATCAAAGCAAAGGACACATCTGTAAGGCTTAAAAATGTGTTTGTGTTCCTGGTTTCAGGCAAGGAGTCCAAATGAGGTCTACCATTCCCCCCACCACACTCTGGGTTTTAGTCCTAAGGCAAAATAGTAGTATCTATTTAGACTCGGGCCACCAAGAAAACATTTCAGAAGGGATCTTCTCCCCAGGCAAAGTGCAAAGCCAACAAGGCAGCCAGGGTGGGGACGGAAGGAGTGTGTCATTAGATGGATCTGCGCTCACATGGTACCATACACCGGGAACTTACAACAACACAAGTTTATTTCTCACAGTTCTGGAGGCTGGGAGTGCAGGATCGGGTGCCAGCATGCTCAGGTTCTGGTGAGGACTCCCTTCCAGGTCGCAGACAGCGAATTTCTCACTGTGTCATCACATGATGGGAGGGGCAGGCAGCTCTCTGGAGTTCCTTTTTCAAGGGACAATCCCATTAGTGAGGCCTCCACCCTCATGGCTTAATCACTTCCCAGGGTCTCTGCTTCCTCCTACCATCACCCTGGGGGGTTCAGCATATGAATCACAGGTGAGGCACTAACATTAAGACTACGCAGGAGATAAGACTTCTAGGAGGTGAACCTTTGGGCCTCCCTCCCAGCATCCATCTCCAATGGGGCATCCCACTTAGCTCTCCAGCTTAACTCCCGCAAAACGGGGCATGGCCTTTCCCCAGCAGCTCCTCCTCCACTTCCTCAGATGCCCCAAATTAACAAGGTCC
>NW_003852575.1:67439-67940 GCF_000181295.1 Otolemur garnettii | reverse complement strand
AGCACCCACAGCTGGTGTGTAGGAGGCTGGTGGTTTGATCACAGTCAGAGGCTTTCCTTTCCTTTAAACTCCCCCAAATCTCGGCTCCACAACCTTCCCATTATCTTTCTTTTTTGCAATACAGATTGTAACACATCATCCTCACTCCAATTTATTTTGAGGGAGAAGTTAATAGACCCAGTTTTCTTTTTTCTGTTGTTTTTTTTTGAGATAGAGTCTCACTTTGTCACCCTCTGTAGAGTGCTGTGATGTCACACTCACAGCAACCTCAAACTCTTGAGCTCAAGTGATTCTCTTGCCTCAGCCTCCCAAGTAGCTGGGACTGCAGGTGTCTGCCACAATGTGTGGCTATTTTTAGTGACAGGGTCTTGCTCTTGCTCAGGCTGGTCTTGAACTCGTGAGCTCAGGCAATCCACCCTCCTCAGCCTCCCAGAGTGCTGGGGTTACAGGTGAGCCGTTGAGCCCAGCCTAGACCCAGTTTCCTGAGAGGTGTGTTTGATC
>NW_003852575.1:62710-67053 GCF_000181295.1 Otolemur garnettii | reverse complement strand
TGGAAGTTTAACTATATGTTCAAGTGTGCATGGAAGTTTAACTATATGTTCAAGTGTGCATGAGATAAAAAAGGTTGAAAAATACTGATTTAGGAACTTGCCTACCTCTCGGTGGTTGAGCTGGCAAGATCCTGGTTATGCTCACCTAAAGTTACACCTTCACTAACTGGGCTTGGGTAACTATTATTATTACATTGTAGCATATAGTGAAATAGTTATGCAAATATCCATAATGCAGAAGCATTATGTGTCTAGCTCCTGTTAGTTGTTATACTCTGAAGCAAGTTAACAGTGTCATCAAGAGCCTGGGGGAGAATGCTTAAGTGATTAAGAGCTAAAGGCAAATTACAATAGAGTATCATTGACTATTTACATAAATACTAGTCATATAATCTCAGTTATTTGATATACCTAGAAATCATAAAAGCTTGCTATGGTTGAACATGTACCCCCAAAGTTCATGTGTTGGGAAATTTAATCCCCAGTACAACAGCCTTGAGAGGTGGGTCCCGAAAGAGGTGATTAGGTCACAAGGGCTCTGCCCATTGCTGGATTAAGTTACCACGGAGTGGGTTAGTTATCATGAAAGTGGGTTGTGATAAAAGCCAGTTGGCCCCCTCTTACTCTCATCCTGCCTCTTACCTGCTGCTGTGGGATTACCCTCCATAGACGGACTTCCCGGCCTCCAGGCACCTGAGCCAAATAAGTTTCTGTTCATTAACAATTACCAAGTCTCAGCTAGGCCCCCATAGCACAGTGGTTACAGCGACAGCCACATACACTGAGAGTGGAGCCGCCCAGGGCCAGCTAAACAACAACTGCAACAAAAAATAGCCAGGGGTTGTGGCAGGCACCTGTAGTTCCAGCTACTTGGGAGGCTGAGGCAAGAGGATTGATTAAGCCCAAGAGTTTGAGGTTGCTGTGAGCTGTGATGTCACAGCACTCTACCGAAGGCAACATACTGAGACTTTGTCTCAAAAAAATAATAATAAAAATAAAAGGATGAGGTGGAATGCCCTCAGGAGAAAAAAAGTAGTTGTAATAAAGCTCTGGTATTTCCACAGGCATTCCTAGATCTATCTGAATAGCAGAGACAGGTCTGGGAATGTCCCACCAGGTGATTATTTTAAGTGACCCTGTAAGGAAGGGACCAGATGTGGGAAGGTCAAGTATCTTCTTTGTTAAGACTCAGCCTCAGGGGGTGGGGAACCTGTGTCTTCAAGGCCACATGTAACCCCAAGTGCAGCTTCTCCACCAAGTCTAAACTTCAGAACAAATCCACTTACGGAAAGGATTTGATCTGTAAAATTTGGATTCAGTCAAAAGGCCCCACTCAGGGATCCAGAAGGCTACACGTGGCCCCAAAGTCACAGGTTCCCTGGGGCCCACATTCAGGACCGGCCTTCTACTGGCCATGAGAGTTTGAGGGAATTATCTAATTTACCCAAACTAGGCAATTTGGACATTGAGTTTTATTTATTTATTTTTTTTACCTTTTATATTATTCTTCTTCTTTTTTTTTTTTTAATAGAGACAGAGTCTCACTTTATTGCCTTCGGTAGAGTGCTGTGGTGTCACAACTCACAGCAACCTCCAGCTCTTAGGCTTAGGTGATTCTCTTGCCTCAGCCTCCCAAATAGCTGGGACTATAGGCGCCTGCCACAATGCCCGGCTATTTTTTTGTTATTGTTGTTGCAGTTTGGCTGGGGCCGTGTTTGAACCTGCTACCCTCTGTATATGGGGCTGGCACCCTACTCACTGAGCCACAGGGCATTGAGTTTTCTTATCTCCATATAAGGATGAAATAACAGTACATATAGGCTGTGAACCATTGAATGAAGTAAACAAGTTTAATAATGGTCAGAAAGTGATTAAAAATGGCTGATGTATAGTGGGAACTCTACAGATATTACATTGGGGGTAGTGGGGCAAAGGGTCTTCAGTGTTATGTAAACTGTCTGGATTTTAAACCATGAGACTGCGTGTTCAATGTGTTACAAGTATAATTAAAAATAATGATTAAAAACCGATAAAGTAACAGAGTTAGAAGTGCAGATGATTCTGTCCAGAAGTTTAAGGGTGGAGAAAGGAGACTCGGGTCTTTCACACTTTTCCACAAGTCCCATTGCATGTGAAGTTCTGAGCTCCAGCTGGTTCAGCAACCTCAACCCTCAAAACTCAGTGCTTAAGTGATAGCGCCACTGGGCTAGAAGACAGCGGAATTTACTTTAAAAATCACAGAAGGATGGGTGTCCCTAAGAGAAACTTATCAAGCAGAGCTAGAAAGCAGCTGAAGCCAAGGTGTTCATTACTTTCCTAAGTATTCAGTTAAAGGGGAACTGAAGTTTCCTACCAGGAGAAAAAAAAAAAAGGTACAGTTTGCTCACAATTTCCGGGTTCGGGATACACTGGCAAGCTAGAGAAGACTTCCCTGGGCTCTAAGTTAATTGTGGGTGGCCATGCTTCTGTGACTTCAAGAGATAAAACTAAGCCTCCAGCAGGCTGTTTGGTCCCTAAACCCTGGGCTGTGGACTAGTTCTGGTCCCTCGCCTGTTAGGAACTGGACTGCACAGCAGGAGATGACTGGCCGGTGAGTGAGAGGAGTGTCATCTGTCACTGTCTCCCCTCACCCCGGATGAGATGGTCTAGTTGCAGGAGAACAAGTTCAAGGCTTCCACCGCTTCTGCATTGTGGAGATTTGCATAACTATTTCACTATATGCTACAATGTAATAATAATAGAATGAAGTAATGTCCCATAACCACCCCCCAAACCACTCCCATCAAAAAATTGTCTTCCGTTAAACTGGTCCCAGGTGCCAAAAGGCTTGGGGGGTACTGTAGCTCACGTTTGCCTGCAGTAACAGCAAAGCGTCCTGGGAAGGAGGTGGGCTTTGTAGCTGATGTTAGTTAGCCTGAGCCCGATGTCACCATGAGACACGTCTAGGGTTGTGTTGGAAGGTAGGAAAGGTCTGTGTCTCATCCGGTATTTGTGGCCAGGTGGAGGTGGAGGTTCTTAGGAAGACAATGTAAATCTTGAGATATCCATAAAGAAATACTATCAATTAAAATAAACCACATCAAAATGCAGTTGTTAAATGTCTGGAGTTTTCAGGCTCTGGATGTTGTGAGCACCTGCCTTGGGAAAGGAGCTCAGGCTGTGACAGTGGCTCACCTGCGGCGAGCCCTGGCCGTCCACTTCCTTCATTGTCTCTTCCGTGCACGCCACCTGTAAGCAGGAAGTCGCTTCACCAACCAGAATCTAAAACTAGGAATTAAAAAGTGTGCCCCAAATCTCACTGTTAGTAAACGGCAGGGCTCAGACCGGCTGGAAACCTAGTTTCTTAACCAGCCCTGGGGAAGCCATAGTAGAGGCGGACACTTCAAGGTGCTAACAGCCCAGAAGCAGACCGGCATCGTGTGTCCCAGGCGGTGCCCGCCCCAGTGGATGACACCTGAGCTCCAGGCTCTCTCTGTCACACCAAGATGCTATCTAAGACCTGTGGTGATCGGATGCCACCCTGAGGATGAGGGAGGAGGTAGTTAACCCCTGCTTGACTGAGTTTACCCAGTGATAACGGGGTTGACCTAAATTATCAATATTAAATATTCCTTTAGAAGGAGGTGGGGGAGAGTTTGAGATAGAAATTAAATTCAGGCATGATACACATATAAGATAAGGGCTGTCACATCTGTTGCCCACTTGAGTCTTGTGGATTAAGAGACAGATCAAGGGCTCTAGCTCTGTGCTTGGCACGTGCTGAGCAATTCACACAGACAGGCTGCTTACTAGTTACTAGTGAATGCACTGTGGAAGGTTATTTCATTGTTTTAGGTGAGACGTTTGGAAAAGTTAAGTAACTTCCTTAAGATTTCACAATTGGTAAAGGGGCAGATCGGTGCTTGTGAGATGCATTTCATTTCTGAATTTTGAACAACTGAAAAGTCAAAGTGGTGTCAGGTCAGCATCAAGCTATTTGCTTGATTTGTTGGGTAGCATCGTAGAGAGAATGTGTCTTTTAGGTCTGAATGTTAGATCTCACATTCCTTCATCCACCCCCGGCTCCCAAGTCTAGACTTGGACCTTGCCCTAGGTCGGGACGCCCTGGACACAGACTCTGAAATGGGGATGTGCACACAGGTGGTGACCGGGGCAAGGCTCAGAAACAGTACCTGTGAAGGAGCCAGCGGGCAGGACTTGGCAGAGGGGAACTTGCTTTGCAATAGACGTGCAAGGGGGGCCTCTGCTGATCCCAGGAGAACACTGAAGCTTGGGTGGCATTTCAGAGATGCCTTGAATTCAGGGTAAGGAAGCCAGATCTTTGATTCCCAGCACCAATGAGT
>NW_003852575.1:60039-62453 GCF_000181295.1 Otolemur garnettii | reverse complement strand
GAGTGCCCTGAGCTGGGACAGGGTGGCCAACACACCACAGCGCCCACTGCAGTCCCCTGCTGCATCCTCTGAGTCACTCAATCAGTGCATGCCATCTGCAGGAGATCACATGATGCTTTAAAGGTCTGCTTTTCCCCTGGGATACAATATTGTATTTGATTTACAACTTTGCCTGAAAGCAATTTCATAAATGTCTGCTGGGCCTTCTCCTCTGTGGTACCTCTTATCCTCTGGAACAAGGAATCCCATGTGGAATATTAGTTTACTAGGGTGGACGTAACTAAGTCCCATAAACTGAGCAGCTTAAGTGATAGAAAGTATTGTCTCCTAGCCCTGGGGGGTGGAAGTCTGAGATCAGGGCGTGGGCAGGGCTGAGGAAGTTTGCTCCATCTCATCCTGATCCTTGCCTTGGTGAGCGGCTGCCCATTAAGTGGCTGGAGTTCCCTTTGGGGACGAATGCCAGAGGCATGAGCGGTGGTGTTGTGGGGCCCTCCCTCCTGTGAACCTCCCTCCTCCTTTGGTCAGTGGGTGTCAGCCCTGAGAATCTGTTCAGGGATAGAAACTGGGTCTGGGGTTGTGACTTGCTCGGGCTGTTCATCCAGTCTTGATTTGGGTTGATTTGCAGCGAGGGCAAATCGCTGGATGGCTGTCCATGCGCCTTGTTCCTGAGTACTGTTGACTCTCAAGCTCTCTGTGGCTCTGGCTGCTGCAGCTGCCCTTTCAGTCTTGCCAGCTGTCACCACACCTGCACCCACCTGACGCAGGGCCACCTGGCCTCGATTGTTTTCATGTTCCCTCCTCCCTGTGGCTTTCAGGGAGCTTTCAGCCACAGAGCTCCGTAGCATTTCCTCGGGTCACCTGCCATCAGCTTCCTGATCGCGCTGGCAGCTCTCATACTTGGGAGGGGTCCCCTATCACTCTGTAAACAGAGTGTCCTCAGGTCCTTCCTCAGAACACAGCTGATGCCGGCCACTTTTGGGGACTTGGGTGGTGTTTACCTTCTGGTGGGCATCCTTCCCTGAGCCTTTTGGTCCTTCCCACCTCCTGCCACTGTGATTCTGGCATTTCCACTTTGCTTCGTGGGGTCATTGCTTTCCCCAGGGGTCCAAGTTAGGCGCATCTCCTGGAGGCCTTGTGGGGTGGTGGGTATGAATCTCAGTGAACTCTCCCCCATCTAGGGGGCTTCTCCTAGGAAGGACAGGCCCAGCCACCCTGAGGGACGTTCTGACGGGGCTGTCAGTCTTCTCTCACCTCCCTGTGGGGCAGAATGTGGCAGAGAGGTGAGAAGGAAAGGGGCACGTCCCCTGCACACATGGAGGGGGAGGGAGGGAGGGTGGCATTCTCCTCCAAGGGCAGATTGGTACACAGAGAAGGCAGAGGGGAGAGGGCTTCTCTCAGTGAAGCCCAGCAGCTGCACATCCATGTCCCACCTACCCGGCGTCCATCCCCACCTCTCGCCGGCGGTGTCCACATCCCATCTACCCGGTGTCCATCCCCGCCTCTCACGGGCAGTGTCCACATCCCACCTACCCGGCGTCCATCCCCGCCTTTTGCGGGTGGTGTCCGTGTCCCACCTACCCGGCATCCATCCCCACCTCTTGAAGGCAGTGTACTTCCTTTCGGAAAAGCATGTGTCCTCCTGAAGCATGGCCTTTCTGGGGATGTCAAGTGAGGCATTCTGCTTGGCTCTAGCCAAGGTCAGGCACATGACCCAAACTGGACAAAGCAGGTACTTTTTATCTCTATGTGAATCAGATGAAGATCAACAAAGATGGAGGAAGCATTTTCATTCCATTACGGTGTCTGAACCAGAGAGGCTTGGGGCGTCCCTGCTGCGTGGACACCAGGGACGCCCTGCCTCCAGTAGTTCTCCAGCAGCAGCCAGTGCTCTCCCACATATTGCTTGTGAGGTAGAGTGAGCTGCTCCTGTTTATAATAGTAAAGGGGTCTATACTGACTGTGAAAGCTGTCCTCGGCCTCTGCAGGTCTGCTGTGTGGGCGTAAGGTGTGTGTGGTCTTCTTCTCTTACTGATTCTGGTGGTTTTGGAGAAAATTGCTGCTGATAGAGTGAAGGAAGGACGTTAGCCAAGTTATTTTTTAAAGAGATAGATTCAGACTGGGGAAAAGTGTCATTAAATGATCCTCTAGAGGTACCTTCTGCTTTATGATAGATTTAGATATTAGGCCAGGCTTGGTAGCTCACAGCTGCAATCTTAGCACTTTGGGAAGCTGAGGTGGGAGATGAATGGAGGCCAGGAGTTCAAGACCAGTCTGGGCGACATAGCGAAACCCCATTCTGCAAAAAAATAGAAGACTTTGTCAGACCTGTGGCACACTCCTGTAGTTCCAGCTATTCAGGAGGGATGGCTTGAAGCTAAGAGTTCAAAGTTGCTGTGAACTGATGCCACTGCACT
>NW_003852575.1:54899-58793 GCF_000181295.1 Otolemur garnettii | reverse complement strand
CCAGGAGTTGGAGGTTGCTGTGAGCTGTGATGCCACGGCACTCTGCCCAGGGGGACAGCTTGAGGCTCTGTCTCAAAAAAAAAAAATTAAAAAAAAAGAAAACAGCCTCCTGCTTTTGTGGAGTGGACAGAGCGTTCTGCCTGATTTTAGCCCCACCTGTGAAAGGAGAAGCAGCATTACATTTTATTCATGAAGAAAAAATGGTGGAGATGATCATTCATGGGTTTTGTAAATGGCATCATTTACAGTCTCCTTTTTCTCTGTTCCAACTTTAGGGAGAGCATTCACAGAATTACTGAATCACCAGAACTCGCTGAATAAAATGAAATGTGGGTGAGTATGGGGCTGGGGAGGGAACCAACCCAGGGACGTGACTAAAGTAAAATGTCCCATCTCGCGCCTTCTGTTTACCACCCTGCAGTGCCATCTGGTGGTTCAGATGAAGAAAGACACTTCAACCCAGAGTGAAAATTACACAGGTTGAAACATTTTGGGTCTTTCTGAGAGGACCACGTAATTTATTACTCAGTCTGGGATAATTTTGAATATAAAAAGGGAAACTATTAATAATTTCCCAGGGCAACAAGTGTAAACTAAGACTTAAAAGCAAACCTATACTGGATGCAAGAGTGAAAATTATAAGATATTGAGCATTTATGATGTGCCAATGTTTTGCCTGCATTCCATAAAACCCACACAACAACCTTATGGGAGGCAAGTTCAATTATTATCTTCATTTTAGTAATGAGGACATGGGGCTTGTAGGGTTTTCAGATAGAATATGAGTCCAGTTAATTTCAGATAATCAACAAGTAATTATAGTATAAGCATGCTTTAAATATTTGGATAGGTAACCAATAATTTTTTAGTATAAATATGTCTCATATTATTGCTGCTTATCTGAATTTTAAATTTAACTGGAGGGTCTGCTGTTTGATTTGTTTTCTCCTGTGTCTGTCAACCCTTACTTAAGACCATAGAGATGGCAGGGATGGGAGGCAGGGCTGCTGGAGGAGGCTGCGGCTCCTGATAGCACCACTTGTGTCTGGTGATAACAAGCACACATTCGGTGGAAAGGCAGAAACTCAGCTGTGTAACTGTGCTACCGTTCCAAGTGTGCGTGCGGGAAAGGACTGTAATTAGCAATAGCATGGTTTGTTTTAGGTGAACTTCACAGCATTTTAGGGAAGAAGGTGCACTTGGGCCAAAAGAGGAACCATACCCAGCCACTGGAACATACTGGAAGATCTGTGAAGCTTTTCCCATGGTAAGGTGGAGCTTACGGCTCTGTGTGCTGGGTGCGAAGGCTGGAGCAGCCCAGTCCTGAATTCCTCCCGTGCTTACTTCCCAACACGGCATTCCTAGAGGAAGGGAGGGGGCTTTCCTGGAGACCAGTCTGTGGGTCTAAGCTTGAGCCCCTGACTTCTAGAACATGTGTTTTTTAAGGAACATTTGGTCCACAAACTCTGTTCTGACACCTGCCCTCCTACCCTAGAGGGGGCCCAAGAAGCCAGTTTTGTACCTATGCTCTGTGCCCCGGCCAGTGAGAAGAATGTAGGGAGACTTTGGGGTTAGCGTTTGAGGCAAAACTCCTGGCTGCTGATGACGTGACTTGGAAATACTCCAAACTGTTTAGAGCCCCAGGTTAGTCTCTATTAAGTGAGTCCCATAGTGCCCTCCTCAGCACTGCTGGCCTGTCAATCTCTGTAAAGTGAGTCCTATATGCCCTCCTCAGCACTGCTGGCCCACCAGAAAGAGGGGGCAGCTGCAGTCCCTGCTCAGTTGTCCCCACCAAATGTGGAGCACGGACTGTCAGGACATGCAGGGGGAGGTCCTTCTTTTTCTGGGAAGCTTCCTTTCTGCTCTTATAGTCCTTCAGTTGATTGAATCAAGCCCACCCAGATTATCTAGAAGAATTGCCTTATCTTTAAATTAAATTAACAAAATACCTTCACAGTGACAGCAGGGTTAGTATTTTATTGAATAACTGGGGACAGTAGCCTGGCCATGCTAACCCAGAGAACTGACTGCGTGTTGTGAACACTGTTCTACTGTGGATTCTTTTACTAAATATATAAACCAAATAAAAGAATTCCTGATTTTTTCCTTAGAAAAGGGAATTATTGAATGAAAGGTCATGCTCATTTTTAAAAATTATGAATTACATGAGTCAGAGTCAACAAACCTTCTCTGTAAAGGGCCAGGCAGTAAATGTTTCTGGCTTTGGGGTCCCTCCCTCTCTGTCATGGCTCCTCAGCTCTGCTTCTGCAAGACAAGTCAGCCACAGATGGTTTGTGGGTGAGTGGGGGTAGTTGTGTTCCCATAAAGCTTTACCCACAGAAACAGGGGCCCGCCGGCTGTGGCTTGGTTGTAGAACAGTTGTAAAGGGGCATTTTTAGAGAATGCTGAATGGACAAGGGAGCTAGCTGGAGGACAGAGCCGAGGAGAGAGGACCGAGGGCTCAGAGCGGAGGGCCTCGAGAGGGCCACGTGGAAACTGAGGGCCGCAAACTCAGCCATGCCGTGGCCACATGGTGGGCGTGCCTCCGTCCAGGCCCAGGGACGTCTCTGCCCCTTAGGTTGCCCTGTGTGTTGATCTGGACAGTGAAGGATGGGCAGAAGCAGTGTGTCACTTACGGGAGAGCCTGTAGGAGGCAGCGCAGGGCGATCAGTGGTTTGCCCCAATGCAGCAGGTTTAAGATGAGGTTTCTATCAACCCAGGCATCTGGGTAAATCGGATGAACAGAATTCCCTTACCCACCTGTGTTATGCAAGTAAAATATAAACTTTGATTGTGTTAAGCCACCAAGATCTTGGGATTGTTACCATGATGGAGCCCGGCCTCATCTGCCTGACGCACCTGACAATGACAACACTCTACTGAAACAGCACCCCGTTTCCATCTGTCTGGAGTTCTCTTCCTAACATTGTCCACCCCCAACATATCTTTACTTGTTCATGTAATGATTGCCTGTCGGCCCAGCAGAGTACAGGCTTTCCCACAGCAGGGACGTCTGTGCGATCGTTGCTGCTAAACTCGGTATGTATTTATTACGTGATTTAACCAGCATCGCTGAAAATATCTTCACACAAATAAGCATTTACTCATTCCTCACAAAGCTGTATGGAGTAGATAGTGTTATTATCCTTATTTTTCCTTATATGTGGGTCATTTTGGAAGTTTTTAAGATACACAAAAATCAAGAACTGTAAAATCTATGCAGACAGAAACATGTGAAGCCTTTGGCAACATCAGTAAGACAAGTGAATTGAAACTTGCACAAGCAAAACAAAGAGGATGGTGTTGAACGTGTTTTTTGGAAGTGAAATAATGGACCATAGCAGGGTTGGTCTCAAAACTTTTGTAGTGGGCTGGGCGCGGTGGCTCACACCTGTAATCCCAGTACTCTGTGAGGCTGATGCAGGTGGATGGCTTGAGCTCAGGAGTTCGAGACCAGCCTGAGCAAGAGTGAGACCCTGTTTCTACTAAAAAAATAGAGAAACCAGCCTGGCATTGTGGTGGGCACCTGTAGTCTCAGACCTGTAGTCTTGGGAGGCTGAGGTAAGAGGATCACTTGAGCCCAAGAGTTTGAGGTTGCTATGAGATATGATGCCACAGACACTAAGATGCTGTCTCAAAACAAAAAACCAAAGAAACAAAACCCCCAAACAAAAAACATTTGTTGTGACCCATGTAGGTGAATTATTCTCATTTTATTTATGAAAAATGCATCAGCTATCAATTGGCACACCACAGATTGCCATAAAAGAAGCTTAGACCATCCCATGTTTATTGTCTGTGAATCAGGAGCCTGGACACGGCTGGTTGGCTCTCTGGTCAGGGTTCTGAAGAGACTACAATGGATGTGTGGAAGGCTCCTCTGGGGAAGGAGAC
>NW_003852575.1:52646-54578 GCF_000181295.1 Otolemur garnettii | reverse complement strand
TTGCACAAGAGCATCCCAGGAGGCAGGGACTGCTGAGGCTGCTGGGACTTTGCCTGCTACATGGAACTTGGCACTCAGAGAGGTCACAAAGCAGGTAAGTGGTGAAGACCACACTTCCCGCCCCCAGCTTACCCCCCTGAGCCCTGAAGGAACTAACAGTGATTACAGGCCAAAAAGTGGGGTGTTTTTCCTATAGCAAGATGCAAGTATTAATTTTATTCCTGTTAGGGCCGGAATCAGGATTCTAGCTGGTACACATCCTCTTTGTTTTAAAATATAAAATCAGAAATGAGTCTTGAAGAAAGAAATTGGCTGGAACTGGGGAACAAATTATTTGGATATTAAAAAAGCCCCTTAAGGAAATATAATACATTCTTATCTCTATACTGATAATATAAGTCAGTAGAAATGTTCCCATTTATTCCTTCTTTAGCTTTTATTAGGGACAAACATGTGCCCAGCTGGAGTACATTCCTTGTCTTCCTTTGCAGAAGGTGTAGACGTTTGACTAAGTTCCAGCCACCACATTCTGGGGGCTTCTCTGAGGAGTCCTTACAGCTGGGTGACCAGTTGGTCAGCACAGTCTTGGTACAGCTCCTCCTTCCTGGTCCAGCCACCAGACAGCGAGAGGATGTTGAGAATAAATTTTCATGCTGAGGATGGCAGAAGAGAATGATGGAAGGAGCCCAGGCCCCAAGGCCTGTAAAGAGGTCTGGGACTGTTTACCTCTGCTTTCCTTAGGATCAGAGAACGATCCCTTACACGCATGAGTCCCTGTTATTTGGGGACTTTCTTATATGCATTTGAATTGTCTGTGGCTGAATCTGATCCTGATATAATAGGCAATATTTACGACCTAGAGAGCTGTACTGATGGCCCACTCCCCGTCCTCTGAGGTCTGAGACTGAGACAAGGTGTTGATTAAACTCACTTGGACCATACTCTGACCTCTGCTAAACGTACCTGATTTATCCATCACGATGTCTCACTATTCTAAATAAAGAGATGGGGATTAACTTGCCTTGGTGGCTTTATTACAGAGCCTGCTCTGGTGATCACCTGCCTGGTATGTAAAACCATGAAATGTAACATGCTGCTCTTGTTGCTCAACTCACTGTGTGAGTGCCAAGGTGTTCAATCGTATTTTATATGTTGTTTCAGAAGGTCAGAAACATGGCTAAGGTAGGAAATAGTAACAGTTCATAGACACTCCTTAGTCAGATGTCACCAGACTTGTGTAAATGGAAGCAAGATATTTTTCTTTTTTCTGTCTGAAATGATGCCTGTCGTTCTGTTCACATGGTGGACACACATCGCAGACTAGTTTCCAGCATTTGGGAGCAGCAGGATCTCTTTCTTCTCTCAAATGTGGTGGAAAAAGGGGGCTACAGACAGGCTCAAAATGTGGACAACAAAAAACTAGCTTTTCAAATAGTTTAGCAGATCCAAAAGAGGACAAGTTCTCCTCCTCCAGAGACAAAACAGGGCTTAGGCCTGACTTTGGGGCAGGTGACCATTTTTCTGACAGGTGCTCACAAACATTTCTAGGAAACGCAAATGCACAATTTTGATCTTAGTAATTGGAGTTTATTTTACTTTGTATCAGAAGAAAGTATAACGAACTTGTCATGGTCATGGTCCCACGGAGCTTGCTTACGACAAGGCTGAAGTAGATAATTGAGTTTTAAACAGGAAATCAAGTTAAAGACAAATGTGCAGTGTGGCCCCACAAAGGAACGTTCAAGTCCTAACCTTGGCATCTGTGAACGTGACTTTATTTGGAAATGGGGTCTTTGCAGCTGTAATTAAGGTAGGCTGGATTAGGGTGGGATCTTAATCCAATGTGACTGGGGTCCTTATAAAAAGACGATGGGAAGACACGTGGGGAGAGGGTGTGTGATGACAGGGACAGAGGTCTGAGTGATACCACTG
>NW_003852575.1:44253-52457 GCF_000181295.1 Otolemur garnettii | reverse complement strand
TTTCAGAGGAGCCCAGCACTGCTGGCCGTGTTGGCCTCTGACTTCCAGCTTCCAGAAAAGCGAGAGAACACATCCCTGGTGCTTACCCCGCCTGGGGAGACAAGCACACTTGCTCTCTCTCCTGCGCTTGCTTTCCCAGATCACTCACAGATAAACTACCTGCTCACCAAGCCTTTTCTTTTCTATCTGGGTCTTCTTCACAGAAACCCAAGCGTAGGCAAGTCTGTACTGTGCAAAGAAGAATACACTAGTGTCTACTGAGACTTCAGTTTCTGAATCGACCCTTTTCAAAAATTTCAGATCAATATGAGGATACAAACAATTAGGTTGCAATGTTTGCGTTTGTTAGGTGGAGTACCTGTTGTAGTTGAGTCCCACACCCAAAAGAGATTAATACAAAAGATGGAAAGTCCCCACATTTTTATGGCTATTAGTCCATGGTATACATATACCACAGTTTGTTAATCCATTCCTGGGTTGATGGGCATTTAGGTTGTTTCCACATCTTGGCGATTATAAATTGATCTGTAATAACCAATCTAGAGGAAATGTCCTTATAAGAAAATTATTTTTTTTCTTCTGGGTAGATGCCTAGAAATGGGATTATGGGATCAAATAGAAGGTCTGTTTTGAGTTCTTTGAGGATTCTCTGTACTTTCCAAAGAGACTGTTTTTGTTTGCCGTCCCACCAACGGTGTGAAAGTGTTCCCCTCTCTCCACATCCACGCCAGCATCTGCAGCTTTGGGACTTGGTGATGTGGGAGATTCTCACTTGGATTAAGTGATATTATCTCAGGGTGGTTTTGATTTGCATTTCTCTGATGATTAAGAACGATGAGCATTTTTTCACATTTGTTAGCCTTTCATCTGTCTTCTTCAGAGAAGGTTCTGTTCATGTCTCTTGCACAGTGATAGATGGGATTGTTTGCTCTTTTTTTGTTGATTAATTTGAATTCTCTGTAGATTCTAGTTATCAATCCTTTGTCAGATTTGTAACATGCAAATATTGTTTCCCATTCTGAAAGTTGTCTATTTGCTTTGGTCGTTGTACAGATGCTTTTCAGATTAATTAAAATTTGTTTATTTTTGTTGCTGTTGTGATTGCCACTGAAATCTTTGTCATAAAATCTTTCCCCAGATCGACATCCTTAAGAGTTTTCCCCACACTTTCTTCTAGGATTTTTATCATTTCACGTCTTAGATTTAAACCTTTCTCCCATCTTGAGTAAATTTCATAGGTGGTGAAAGGTGCAGGTCCAGTTTCAGGATTTCACATGGGGAAGTTCTCCCAGCACCATCTATTGAATAGGGATCCTTTTCCCCACTGTGTGCTTTTGTTGGGTTTATCAAAGATCAGATGGGAAGTAGAGACTGGCTCCATCTCTTGGTTTTCTATTCTGTTCTATGTGTCTATGTCTCTGTTTTTGTGCCAATACCATGCTGTTGTGATCACTGTGGACACTTGTAATATAACCTCAAGTCTGGTAGAGTGATGCCTGGACTTTTGTTTTTATTACTAAGAATTACATCGGCTATACAGGGTTGAATGGACCCATTTTTGGTGAAACGATTATAATTACACTTGCCATTTGCTGACCCCCATAGTGTGCCTGGTGACGCATACGATCCTTGTGGCAGATGTCAGTATCACTGCTTTACACACGAGACACTGAGTCTTAGAGAGGTTAAAAGACTTGCACGAGTGGTGACTGCAGATCCATGTTCTTTCTGATCACCTAGGACCCAAACTTTGCCCAATAATTGCTCAATAGGTTTCCGGCTTTGATCTGTGCACCCACCTGTGTGGGCCGATACCTAGGGGTGGCTGTTGCGACCAAGGCCAAAAAATCAGCGGCTTAAATAAGACAGAGCTCTGCCATCCTGCTCTGTGTATCACTATTATTTTTTTAATGGAGTGGTTGTGGTAGACCAGAGTTCCACCAGAAGAAAGGGAAAATAGCCAGTGAGGTTAGGAGAAATAAATGTTTTTAGGGTTCACCAAACTGTGAAGTACAGCTGAAGCCATCCAGACAAAGTGCCTCTGGATGGCTAAAAAGGATACAAATGAGACAAAAATGCCCGGTTACTGTGTAGGGGAAGAAAGAAATAATTTTCCTCTGTCGTCTTTAGTTCAGTGCCTGGGGTCTGTGTACTAAAGAGTTAAGAAGGGGAAAGGGCTTATGTCAAGTGCATGTGGGAGCCCAGGAGGGGAGTGAGTGGCCTGTTCTGGGCTTGTGTATCTACCTGGGTAGGGGAAGGGAAAGGGGTAAAGGCCTCTAACAAAGGAACACACAGGTTTCTTTAGGAAAGACAAATGGGTTTTTAGCTTAACAAGCAGGAATGAGAGCTGGTGGTGGTGTTTGCTGTAGTGGGAGTGGCCTCCCGTCTCCCAGGCTGGACGCTCCTCTGGAGAAGAGACACAGGTGGTTTCTTCTCGGCCTCCCTCCTGGGAGCAGGTCTGCCCTGAGGAGGAATTTATGGCAGCTTTATTTCCCAGAGGTTTCTGCTTTTAATCACATAAGGGA
This sequence comes from Otolemur garnettii, assembly GCF_000181295.1. Classification (NCBI taxonomy): domain Eukaryota; kingdom Metazoa; phylum Chordata; class Mammalia; order Primates; family Galagidae; genus Otolemur; species Otolemur garnettii. Next base: position 49,932 of record NW_003852575.1, on the reverse strand, counting down.
AGTTCTGAGCAGGCTTTTTTTTTTTTACCCCCGGCTTCTGTTGAATCTTGATTGTTTCCAATTTTAAATAATCTTTGTGCCAAAGTGGCATATTTTAGGTAGTGTATTCTGATCTCCTTCAACTGAAGGAACAAGATTCTTCCCCTCTGCTTCCATTTATTGCTTCTGGATTGTTATTATTTTCAAACTTTTTAATTTATTTTTTACTCTGTATTCTAGTGGATACAAATGTGTCTTCATACACATGTGAGCCACATCTTCTGTTGTGCCTGTTATGTGCAGGCGCCCTTGACTTTGAGTCCCCTGACCAGATTAATATGCAATGGGGTGGAGTAACAAGCCAGATATTCAAAAAGAACTGTTAGAAAAGCAGACAGTTGAATACAGTGCTAATTAACAGGATGTGGGGAGACAGTCTTTTCCAGAAATAGTCACAGGGCTCTGCAAAGCCAGGTTCCCGCATCCCCCTCCCTCACAGGCCGGTGTCCACAGGAAACTGCTTCACTCTGAAGGGCTGTCCTGTTCCAGAGGACTTCACCCTCAGGACATTTTTCGTTTCTTAGAAGGTCTTGTTCTGGTGGATATGCAGGTGGCTGGCCTGGAGAAGGAACCGGTTTCTCCAGCCCCCAGGCCTTTGCAGGCAGCTTTCCAGGGCAGGAGAGGGACTGTCAATCTCCAGCTGGTGGGAGCCAAAGGCAAGGCCACGATGGGACTGAGTGGGGTCTGGGCTCTGGAGGACTTGAGAGAGGCAGCCGGAGAAGAGGCTGTGGAGGCCCAGCCGGGAGGATGGGCTGGCTGGAGACTCTTGTGCACCCAGCCTGGGCCTGAACTTCCGGTGTCCGGCTGCTATGTGGGGCTGGCTGATGATTAACAAGGAATTCTGCCCTCTGACGTGCTCACACCTTCCTGGAGTGTGGGGCCTGTGGAGGGCACATCTGTTTGCCTGGCACAGCCAGTGACCTGATAGAGCCATTCTGTGAGGAACTCCCAGTTTCTGCGTGAGGAGGGTCAGGATCTCTGGTGACCCTACAGAACTTGTCCCCACGTTTGTGGAGAGGGGACGACAGCCAAGAGGCCTTTAGGACACAGACACCTTCGCCAAAGAGGAGACTTCCCCGTCTGAGGTAGGACTGCTCGGCAGTGTGGCCCTCCTATGCCGGCATCTGCCTGGCGGGTTTCCCTGCAGGGCCCCAGAGCCCAAGGAGACCGGCAGCTGGTCCCTGCAAAAGGGCTGGGCTGTCACACACATAACCTTTGTTTTCCAACTTCCAGAGAGTTAAAAATTAAAAGAGTGGGCTTCCTGGGGAGTTCAGGATTTTGAGATATGTTCTCACCAGTTAGTTGCTTTCACTGGGCTCTGTCCTCTAGGACGGGCTGAAAGCTGACACTCAGCTGGAATCTGGGGAGTCGAGAGTCAAATGCTGGAAAATTACTGTGACGCAGGACTCATGCTGTCCACCGGACAGACTCGTAAATGCCATTTTCCTGTGATAGAAGGACTTACGGAATGTGGAATCCCCTGAAGTTTCTGGAATTTCTGAGAAAGTAGGCACTGTGTTTACGGGCACAGAGCTGTGAGTTAGATCCCACGTATTTAATGCTATTTAATGAGAATGAAGTTTTTAAGAAGACTGCAGATTTTCAGCTAAAAGTACAGTCTTCTGTAATGACGTGAACAAGAAGTTTAGTCTCAGGTCCTGCCCACACTGCCCCAAAGAGCTGCTAACAAACCATGCCTGGCATATGCCCTCATTTATTTACAGCCATTTATCTGGTTTCAGTTAAACTTGAAATCAGCTTTGTGATAATGTCTCAACTGCACACATCCCTCAAATGCCATCTCCTCCTAAACCCATGTCCTGGTAACCTCAGTTTCTGGGCTCTTGGTGTATTCTCATGCCACATGTCCTGGGGGTTCTGTGGGGCTGTCCTCTCACCCAGAGGTGAAATGAGAAAATGTGTGTGAGGTGGAGGCTGGATGAGGGTTTAGTAAGTTAAACAATCTGTTCTCTGTCTGTGTCTGACTCAACTTGCTTATCGGTGACCAGAACTATTGTATAACGAGCCTTGATCTGTTGCTGGAGTTTCCATAATGCTGGGTCCACATTGTGTGTAATTGCTTCTGGTAAAATGTGTCATCTTTTATAACTAGATGGCTTAATTTTTCCCCCGTCCTCTGCCTTGAGTTGCAGGTAGCTGGTGGAACAATGTACTTGCTGAGTTGTGTCGATTGAACCTTGCAAATTAGTAAATGATTTATTTGGCACTTAATAATTCTGGATCTGGGGTCAATGTTGGAAGGGTGTGACTTCATCTGGGTTGTGTGCAGCTGCTGTATAACTTGCTATTATGGGGACGTATTATAGGGGTTCACCAGGTCTACTTCAGACTGTTGCAAGGTGCCGGGTTCTCTGATGGGACGGTACCACAGCACAGAAATTTCAAACCTCAAATTAGGACATGAGTATAGTTTAGTGCACAGGCTCACTTTTGCTTTCCAAAGACATCAGGGAAACAAGGAGTGGAAACCCCACATTCCTTCTCGTGAGCCGTGAATACCTAGGAAAGCTTAACATCACTTGTGGGCTGTGGGCCTCAGGGCCTTGTCACCCTCCTTGCCGACACTCTGGTTTACTCAGTGACCGGTTGCTTCCCATCTGGGTTTCAGTTCTTGTGTTTCTGCTCCTGGATTGGCTGTGGGCTCTGCCTTCCAGGGCCTGCCAGAGAAGAAGAGAGATCAGAGCCCTGAGTGTGTGTATATCAACACAGTATCAAACCTCACTTTGGGGTCTCCGATGGGACCTGGCACCTCATATTTCAGAGAAACAGGTGGATTCCCCTTGCTGGACTGTGGAATCTGTGTAGACACCCAAAGCTGAAGTGCCCATCAGCCAGGTCCCTGGGCTCCACACGGCGGGGTGTGCAGGTGTTTGAAATAGGGAGACTCTTTCCTGAGGCTGAGCAGTGCTGCTTTTGTGGACGGGTCCTGGTCTGTGGGCAGAGAGATGATTTAGCCCTAAATGCTCCAGTGGGACAAAGCAGTAATGGTCAGTCCCTTGGGTAGGCCTGCAGGGGAGAAGGTAAAGGCCTAAAGCAAAAACGCAGGGCTGGAGGGTGAGTAGGAGGCTTATCAGAGGAAATGTGTGGGAAGGAAGGACCCCAAGAGGTACAGGGCAGAATCCTCACAGGCTGGGCCTTGTTTGGTCTGCCTTGACCTCCCTGACTCTGCCCTCATCCCCTTCCGCCCCCTCACTCTGCCACAGAGCCCTCTCTGTGGTTCCTCAACCTGCCCAGCATGGTTCTGCCCCAGGGCCTTTGCACGTGTGGTTTCCTCTGCACTGTTCCCACACATGTCTGGTGAGGTGGCGGTGGCCTCACCTCGTCAGGTCCCTTGTGCAGCGTTTTGGGAGCCTGTTTCCTACCACCCTGTGTGAGGTGATAGACAACCCACCCCCGCCATTCTGTTTCTCTGCACACCCACTGCCCCCTTCTAATAGGCTGTGCAGTTTGTTCAGTCATTTTGTTGCCTGTCTTCCCTTTGAGACTGTGAGGTCAGAAGTGGGCAGGATGGTTTCTCAGGGATATGTGACTGAAAAAGTGGCAGTGAGCCCACACTCTGCACTTCAGTCATAGCCGTACCATCTGTATACCGCCATGAAATGTGGGTTGCCAGGGAGCCACATCACTAACTCAGTGATTCTTAAACTTGGGCATGCATGCACAGAATCTCCCAGGAGGCTTGTTTAAATACAGATTTCTGCCTTCCTCCAGCTATCCTTGCAGCCCCCACCCCGAGGTGGGCCCAAGAACGTGCTTTCCTGACATGTTTCTAGGTGAGGCTGCTGCACTCATGAGCTGGTAGGGCACAGGAGAGCCCTGCGTGGCAGACACTCCGTGGTGTGGGCTGTTACCTGCTTGCTTTCTTTTCCCAGGGTGAGGAAGACCATGTGGAGATGCAGGGCAGCTGGAGAGCCTTCCTGACCACGCTGGGCGTCCTGGCTGGGCTAGCAGGTAGGGGGCACCTGAGCTCGGTGGACTGTTCATGGGCACCCACGTGGGCCATGCCCCGAGGGGCTGCTGGGGCACACAGCTGCTAGAGGGTCCTCCTTAGCCATTTCCCTCTGCACCCCCTTCCCACAGCGACCTCTTCCTTTTCCTCCCGCAGCATCTGGACTCCAGGTGCATCAAATCCCGGCTGTCTTCACTAGGCCGTCACTGTCTTGGGAGTCGGCTGTAGGTTCCCTCCTTCCCACATGTTCATGTACCTGTTGGAAGGTCCCCTCTCCTGTCCGGGTTCTCACCTCTTCAACTTCTACCAGAGGGAAAAGAACATGAAATTCAGAGCAGGATGGTCTGAGTTTGGGTCCAAGTCCTACTGCTGTGACTTCAAGAAAGACTTGCTCCTCAGGTGTCAGCTCCTCCCTGAAGCCTGCCAGAGCCTTGTCCTTCCCAGGGTAGGAATCCAAATTCCGTGTATGGGAAGAATGGGGGCCTGCCTCCTCTGCTGCCTCCCCTTCCTCACCACCCCAGAGCTCTCCCCGGTGCCAGCTGGAACGGGCTCCGGGCTGTGTGAGGCCTGGGTCCCCTGCTCTGACTCTACCTTGTGGAAGATGCGGCAGACAGGCCGGAGGTCCTTGGCATGACTGGAGTTTGTACAACCAGCTTTTTTTTTTTTTAAATTTCAGAATATTATGGAAGTACAAATGTTTTGGTTATGTGAATTGCTTTTGTACATTTGAGTCAAAATTATAAGGATGCTCATCACCCAGGGATGTGCATTAGACCCGTTAGCAGAGTGGCTGTACCCCTCCCTGCAGGCCCCGCCCCCTGCTCTGCTGCGTTTTACTTACATATGTGCACACGAGTGTTGACCAATTAGTTCCAGTTTAATATGTGGGTCTCCTCTGGATTCCAAGCTTCAGGGGCGTTACTCTTGTTTTCTCAGCTGGATTATAAACCCCCGTTGTGTGCTTTCCCACAGCGGTTTGAAGGCACTGTGTCCAAGGCTATTACACAGAGAGGGCTCCTGTCATAAAGGTGTAACTGTGGATTGTCAGGACTGAGCACATTCACGTGACTAGTGCTGACTCGCAAACATGGAGTAAGCAGCGCCCTTCCCGTTTCTTCCCTCCCCTCCCCAGAGGGACCACCGTCCTGACTTCTGACTGCGTGACACGTTTCGCTTGTTTTGTTCTTTACACACACGTGTGCTGTCTTTTGGATGGCTATAGCTCTGGTCCCGGTAGCATTAGAAAAAATAAAATGGAATAAACTATAATAGGAAATGGCAGAGTGTCTGCACTTAGTCAGAACTGCTTTGTGGCATCCTGGCTGGGACATATTTATACATTATGTCACGAGCACCAGGCTGTGGTGTCGAGCTGTGTTTGTGGGCAGAGGAGTTTGGGAGCCCTGTGCTAAAGCAGGGCAAAATGTTGTGCTTATTAGACAATTGCAGACTGGAGAGGAAAACAAGGCCCTGCTTGTGCAGAGGTGAGGCCTGACTGGGGCTGGCAAAGCACCTCAGTGTATGCCTAAGGCTCATGGCACTGTACCGGCCTGTTTCAGTCATGGTTACAAAAACCTCTTCCAGAGTTTTGGTGGGCAGCTGGTGAACTCTGGGTCTAGTGTTCCTGAGACTTTTATCCCTGGAGGAGCTGACTCTTTTTTTTTTTTTTT
>NW_003852575.1:26760-44086 GCF_000181295.1 Otolemur garnettii | reverse complement strand
TTTTTTTTTGGTTGTAGTTGTCATTGTTGTTTGGCAGGCCCGGGCTGGATTTGAACCTGCCAGGAACTGAGTCTTAACTACTTTTTTAAGGGTGGAGAGGATCTGGGTTGAGGCCTGAGAATGGCTGTTCCTGGAGAGAAGAGGATTAAGGGCTCATTCTGGGGCTCCCAAGGAGATGGGGGTCTTCCCCGAATTTGTAATGAATTCCACATCCCTGCGATGACTCCTTTTGGGAAGTCCTGTGGGTAGAGCCATCTTCCTTTGCAGACTTGGCTCTGAACAGCCAAGAGCAACTTTTGTGTGCACCCACAGGGCACGTCCCAGCCCTCCCCTTGCTACCTTGTATAACGGGGGGCAGGGTTTATAGACTCAATGACCTCACTCACTCATCCACTCAGGAAATGTTCACTGAGCCCTTCTTATATACCACTTAGTTGTAGGCCCTGGAATGTGTAAAACCAGGCAAAGTCCTTGTGAACACAGAGCCCAGTAGGGAAGGCTTAGAGCCCAGTAGGGAAGGCAGACGTTACATTGTGAGCAAACATAAATAGGAAGCCACACTGTGACAATGGCTTGGCTGCTTTGAGAGCCAGTTCTAGAATACTAGGCCAGATAGGATGAGGATGGTCTGGGAAGGCTTCCTGGGAAGAAGGTGAGGGGGCGAGCAGCTGAGGTACAAGTGAGACCAGTGCTGCAGGCTTGTCAGTGCATGTGCAAAGGTCCTGGGGCCAGAAGGAGTTGTTGAGTGTGATAAATTAGAGATAGTTCAGTGACTGGAGGATGGAGTTTGGGACAAATGGAAGCAAGGGAGAAAGTTGGCGTGGGGCTAAGTTGGAGCTTAAAATATGATATTGTTAAGGATTATTGAATTTTTATACTAAATCATGTTAATCTTTCAAAGTGTGGAGGTAGGGGAGGGGGCCCCTACTTAGCTTTGTGTTTTGAGAAGCCCCCTCTGGAAGATTTGGCTATGGGGGGATGACACAGTAGGATGCTGGCTCCTGCCACCATCAGTGGACCTGGCCAGCAGCTCACGGCTCAGGCTGGTCCTTGGTCCCCCCTCATTGTTCCTCTGTGGGTCCCCATGTCTGATGTGTCCCGACTCCCATTATTTCCTTCTGAAGCTGTGTCACCAAAGCCATTCTCCTCTTCTGCCCTCCCTTTATTTCCCTTCTCCTTTCTGACTCTGAGCCTCCATCTCCAGCCCGGCATTCCCATTCATTATGGATTCCAAGGAGGAGTAGAGAGAAGGTGAGGGGTCCTCCGATGAGGCCAGGGAAGCCCCATAGGAGGACCACAGGAAGCAGAGGCAGGTGGGCGTGGACACGCGTGCCCTGGATGCCAGGGAGCTGAGAGCGGGCGGTGGTGGAAGACTGACACTTGCATACAATGTAGGGTGGACAGGCAGGAGCTGCGGAGGCCTGCCGGCAACTGTGCTTCTGTGTGGGTGATGTGAGTTTTGCAGGGGTGAGGCGAGGAAGCAGGAGAAAGGGCATCTTTTCAGTCTGAGTTGGCAGCTGATTGTTTACTCGAGGTGCCTGTGGGGCAGGAGTCAAAGCAGGAAGCTAGGGCTGGAGGTGTGGGTTTGGGAGCGGGAAAGAGTTGGCATGAATGAGACTCTTCCAAGTGGATCACCTACAAGGGAATCACGGGGACAGCAGAGGCTGGACTTGGTACTGGGGCACAGCCACCACTGGGGGCCACAGGGAGGCTCCTGGGCAGGAGACACTAAGCTCTCCCAGTCCTGCCCCATCTGCCTCTTTCTCTACAAAGGAAAAGGGAGCAAAAGCTGATGAAGGTTTTGAGGTGAGGCAGGCAACTGTCGATAAAGGTCTTATTTGCTGTATTTGTGTATTTATTCTACTTGGAGGCTGGGTCATACACCACTGCTGATAAGACACAGCCAGGGAGGAATGAGGGTTGGAATTCACCTTACCAGAAATACAGCTTCTGAATCTGGAGCATAGCCGGGCTAGCCACAGCAAGGACTGCCAGCAAGGCTGTCAGGGGCTTTGGTGATTAGTATGGGTGCCTCCTGGTTATCAAAAGGTTGAATCAAACTCAAGGAGTTTCCTTTCCTTTCCTTTTCCCACCGCCCCAGGTGCAGAGTAGAGTTGGAGCCTGCTGTATCTGATAATTCCTTGGTGTCAGGTGCAGTCTGGGGGTGTGTCTCACCATGTCACACAAGCAGGGGAAGGAACTGGGGTTCCAGACGGCTTGCTCATTCTATTGGCATGGCCTGGGTGGAAGGCCTCAGAGGGCCGGCCTGGGGCACACCCACCCTGCACTCCCTCCCTGTGCTGTCCTGTGGGTGACCTTGTGACCACTATGATCCTAGCCAAAGGTGGAGGAGCTGGGCCAGCAAAGTGAGGAGTGGCCTGTTCTTCTTTCTTTAGGGTATACATTTGGCTATATATTTTTTTCTTCTTCTCTTCCGTCTCCTTTTTCTCTTTCTTTCTTTTTTGAAACAATGTCTTGCTCTGTCACCCAAGCTGGAGCTCAGCAGCATCATCTTAGCTCACAGCAGCCTCAAACTCCTGTGCTCAAGTGATCCTCCTGCCTCAGCCTCCTGAGTAGCTGGGACAACAGGTGCCCAACACCATGACCAGCTAATTTTTTTTTTTTGTAGATGCTCTTGCTCACATTGATCCCAAACTCTTGGCCTCCAGCAGTCCTTCTGCCTTGGCTTCCTAGAGGGCTAGGATCATAGGCGTGAGCTGCCACGTCTTACTGGTGGGACAGTCTGGTGGGCAGTGCCAGTGGTGGGGCAGTCTGGTGGGGCAGTGTCACTGGTGGGGTGGTCTCACTGGTGGGGCAATCTCATGGGTGGGACAGTCTTACTGATGGGCAGTCTTATTGGTGGGCAGTCTCACTGGTGGGGCAGTCTCACTGGTGAGGCGGTTTCACTGGTGGGGCGGTCTCACTGGTCAGGTAGTGCCACTGGTGGGACAGTCTGGTGGGTAATGTCACTGGTAGGGCAGTCTCACTGGTGGAGTAGTGTCACTGGTGGTGCAGTCTCATTGGTGGGACAGTCTTATTGATGGGGCAGTCTTATTGGTGGGCAGTCTCACTGGTGGGGCAGTCTTATTGGTGGGCAGTCTCACTGGTGGGCAGTCTCACTGATGGGGCAGTCTTATTGGTGGGCAGTCTCACTGGTGGGGCAGTCTCATTGATGGGACAGTCTTATTGATGGGGCAGTCTTATTGGTGGGCAGTCTCACTGGTGGGGCAGTCTTACTGATGGGGCAGATGTGGTTTAGAAGAAGCCAAGCGTGGTCTGTCAGTGGGTCTTGCTAAAAATTCTGAATGAATGACATCACAGGGGGAAAGAGCATGAAATTCAGAGCTAGAAGCTCGGAGTTTGGGTCCAAGCTCCACCACTGACCTCCAGTCCTGGGATGGTGCTAGTCGACTAAGTTAGTTCCTTTTGGAGGCCCTGAGGGAGAATCTATTCTATGTAGCTTCCTTGGAGTCTGGCGTTGCAGGTAGTCCTTGGCTTGTGGGTGCATTGCTCCAATCTCTGCTTCCATCTTCCTGTGGTGGTCTTGTCTGTGCGCTTCTGGGACTCACATCTGCCTCTGCCTTTCTCCTATAGGGACACCTGTGATTGGGTTTGTGGTCCATCCTAAACCTGGACTAATTTTATCTTTTTTTAAATATTAAATCATAGCTGTGTACATTAATGCAATCATGGGGTACAATGTGCTGGTTTTACATACAATTTGAAATGCTTTCACCAAACTGGTCGACATAGCCTTCACAGCATTTTCTTAGTTATTGTGTTAAGACATTTATATTCTACACCTAGTACATTTTACATGTCTGATTTTATGTTAAGATCCTTAGCTCATTGCATGTGCAAAGACTGCATTTTCAAAGGTCACCTCTGAGCATCAGTGGACATGAGCCTTTGGGGAACACTGTTCAACTTGGTATAACCATGGATTCAGGGGAGTGGAAAGGAGGGCCTGGAAGTGGCTTTGTGTGTGCTAGAAGCTCCCGATCTCCCTGATACCTGGTGTGAGGACCAGTAAGACGCCTGGAGTCTGAGCCACCAGGTGGACACCCAGGGTGTCACCACTGGTGACTACAGGAGGGTTAACCTGCACAGTTGATTCACACAGATGGACTCATTCACCAACTGGAAACACTCTTTTCTTCCAGCTTTGGGATCCAGTTATCAAATCCTAGAAGGTCCCAAGAATGTAACCGTCCTCCAGGGCTCAGAGGCTCGCTTCAACTGCACTGTCTCCCCGGGCTGGAAGCTCATCATGTGGGCTCTGCATGGCACCGTGGTGCTCAGTGTGACACCCACGGAGTCCATTATCACCAACAACCGCTTCACCTCCGAGAGTTACGACGTGGGCGGAGACTTTGTCTCTGAGATGGTGATCCACAGCGTGCAACTCAACGACTCAGGGCAGGTCAAGTGCAGCCTCCAGAACAGCGACCGGGATGAAGCTGCTTTCCTTTCCGTCCAAGGTGTGTCTGCAGGTGGATCCACAGTGGAGCACCTGGGGGGCCAGCAGGTCAGATGTTAGGGGTGGGGAGGGACCTTCTGAAGTCCCCGCCGTGTGCAGTGACCCGTGGTCTACCTTCAGTTGGTGCTGCGCTTACTATTATTCTGAACTGACGGAAGCCTTGTGGTTTGTTTATCTCCATCTCTTTCCTCCCCCCCTTCCCCTTTCCTCCCTCCCTTCCTCCTCCTTTCAGACCTAGTCTGGCCTTCAGTTGCCGTGGGCTGAGAATTATTCTGAGTGGACTAAGGACTCGTGTTTATAGTTTTGTTGGTTTCTCTCCTTTCTTCCTCACTCCCTCTCTCCCTTCCCCTTTCCCTGTTTGTTCCCCTCTCTTTCCTTCTTTCCTCTAACTTGTTAAGACCATTATAGATGATTTTTATCACTTCCTTATCTAATCCATTTCTGCATCTATCAGCCCTTCTGGAAATATATCCTGGAATTCTCCTGGGCCAGCTGTAGTCACTTTTCTCTGCTGTAGAGATGGTTGGCAGTCACTGCCCTTTCTCTCGTTTTTCATGTACTTGACTGCGTTTCTTTGCTTACATCATGTCACAGCTTTGGAGCGCACTTAACTTTTTCCTCTTCCCAGTGGAATTTCCCCAGTCGATTTCTCTTCCCTGCCATCAGCTACGTGCTTGTTTTAGTCAAAGGTGTACAGTCACCAAATACCTCAGAGAGTCAGGCATCCTCAAACCATAGCCTGCGGGCCACATGCAGCCCGCCTAGGACATTTATCTGGCTCGCTGGGTGTTTTTGCTGCTGCTGCTTGTCCTGCTTAGCAGCTGACTTGTCCTGGGGCCTGCAGTCCAGCCCTTCAACGGTCTGAGGGACAGTGAACTGGCCCTCTGTTTAAAAAGTTTGAGGACCCCTGCCTCAAGTCATTAAAGTTATTGAGAGACAAGACAAGAAAAAACAAAACTTATTATAATGGATAACTTACTTTTCATTATTAAAGGTAATTTTGAGGTGCTTAAGATCAAGATTGCTTTCCGAGAATTTGGAATAGTCTGATCAAAATTGAATCTGTTCTGAAAAGTATACTTGTACTCTGATGTAGATGTATCAGAACTAGTAGAATTCCTGATTTCTATGGCAGTATTTCTTACAAGAGAGTACATTATGCCTTTGAAATGATCTCTTATATGTAGTAGCCTTTTATTTGCTCATCTAGAAGAAATTCACGAGAATCCTGTATGTATTCATGTTGTTGTTAAATCAGATTTGATATCGTTTGGTGTAGACATTTCTACCTATTTCTATATGTATATATACACATATATATATAGAAAATACAAATAGAAATAGGTAGAAACATATATATACAAAATACAAGTAGAAATGTGTATATATATTTATTTACTGTAGAAATTTAACTGAACTGGTGTGTCTTTACTTTTGTGTGTCTTTAGTTTTGTGTGGTTTAACTGGGCACCATGATATTTTCCAAATAAGTGATTTTATAAGCCTAACCAGGACTATTGGCCTAGTTTACATGACCAATTTCTTGTTATAATAATTTGTGGTTCAAGGAAAGAACACAGGAAAAGAAATCAAAGATATAAATTCTGTTTTTGGCTTTATCAGTTATGTCCCAGAGAGACTCCTGGGATGGCTCGATTTCTTCATCTTCAGAATGGGAATAAGATTTCTCTGCCCACCTCACAGGTTTGCTGTGGGGATCAGGTGAAATATGGAGGATGGTTTGAAGACTCCAAATTCTGCTAATTCTGCACATTAAGTTGGGAGCCAGAGTGGTCTGGGGGTTAGTAGTGCAGACTCAGGGGTCTGGCTGCCTGGGTGCATGTTCCTTCTTTACCAGGGTCACTATGAAAGTTTTGAGACAGACTGTGTGATGGCCCGTTCTTTCACTTCCCAGAAACACATTGACAGCGTCCTCTCTGACTTGCCTGTGCAGGTTTCACCTGGCTCAGCTTGTCGGTGTTAGCGGGAGGGCTTTATTGGTTTCCATCTGCAGGGATTTTGCGTTTCTGGGTTGCTGTGCCTCTCGAGACTTCCCTAATGACTCACATGTTGCAAACGGTGTGACCTCGGCCGTAACTTAATGATTTTGTGTTTGAGTTTCTATCTCATGGGGCCATTGTGTCATCAAATGAATGGAACTATGTAAAGCCTTTATAGCAGCTGGCTCATAGCAATCACCATATGGCCGTTTGCTATTATCGACTGTGTTCCCAGTAAAAGCACACGACAGTGCTAGGCACTTAAGGGTGACTCAGAAAAGAAATGAATAGAATAAGACACAGTTCCTGTCCTCAAGAACCTCACAGGGAGAGTGGATAATGCAAGTTGCACAAACAATTGGGGTGTCACACAGATGACAAATGAGGTTTTATATTCCATATAAGAAATAGAGGTGCTGGGGCGGCTCTGGTTGCTCAGTGGGTGGGGTGCCGGCCCCATATACCAAGGGTGGTGAGTTCAAACCCAGCCCCAGCCAAACTGCAACAACATAAAAAAAAAATAGCTAGGCATTGTGGTGGGCACCTGTAGTCCCAGCTACTCGGGAAGCTGAGGCTGGAGAACCACCTAAGCCCAGAAGGTGGCGGTTGCTGTGAGCTGTGACATCACAGCACTCTACCAAGGGCGATAAAGTGAGACTGTCTCTAAAACACAAAACAAATCAAAACAAAGACAGAAAACAGAGGTGCAATGGAGAGGAGATGGCAAATCAGTCAAGCCTGTGTGGATGAAGCCACGGAGGGGTGCGTGTGAGACGTGCTTTTGCGCTGCACAGATGGTGGACAAAGTGAGGAAAGAAGAGGCCCCGGGCCAGGGAGACGGGCCAGACGCAAGGCTTATTACGCAAGGTGCAGTTATGACACGCCGAATTCAGACAGCCACACGGCTGTAGGATCTTTTCTGAGAGTCAAAAGTCTACGGACTTGTCTGAATACCCCTCACGTGCGTGTTTGTGTATTGGTAATTACTGTAGTTTTTGGTTTTAATACAGATGGAATAGCAAGTGTCTAGGGAAGTGAAAGACTCTCTAAGGTCACACAGCAGGACCCAGAGAGCCCGGGCAGAGGTCAGTCGTTTTACTCTGGTTTCACTGTTCCAAATGGAGCTTAGTTCCCAGAGCAGCAAATGTTCTCTGAGCAGCAGGGTCTTTCCCTTAAGGGACAAAGAACCTTGAAAAAGAGGAAATGCCCCTGAATTACCCATTGATTGTTTCCCCCTCCTCCTATCTGTCAAAAAGAAAAATAAACAGAGGTGACATAACTCCAAACTGACTCATCCAAAATCTACATAAATATTTTAGCAATTACTTCCGTGCAAAATGTTTGTCGTGCCACTGGGTAACCTTAGTGAAAGCCCTAGGGGGAAATTTGAATCTGAATTGTATCCAGAAAAAGAAAGAGCTGCCCCGCCTGTGCATTGCCTGACCCACCAGCTGATGGCACAGAAACTCCTGACCTCTTAGGTTCTGAGGGCCACACGGACTTGATTAAGTTCAGGATCTTCTGTTACTAACAGAGGCGCCTCCCAGTTCCTGTCATCTTAAACCGCTGTCCATCGAACGAAACAAAGCAGTAAGCAAACAAAAGAACAATCGCAAAACCTTTTAATAAGGAACAAATCTTCTTTCTGCTCATCTACATTTTACAGTAGCCCTTGACTTAGCAAAAGTGCCTTACCTGTTTTATGAGAATATTCAGGAAAGGAATAACTGGAAATGTAACATTTCCGAGTAAAGGATCTTGCAGAGCTGATTGAGGGCAGTGTGGTGTGGGGGCCCCCAGGCATACCCTCACACCCCCTCAAGGTGGTCTGTGTGGTCAGACTCTTTTCATAATAACACTAAGATGTTAGTTGCCTTTTTACCCTCGTTCTCACAAGTGTACATGGGAAGTTTCCCTTCTACATTGGAAAGGTCTGGGTAACTCTGTGGACCAGGATTTTCCAAACGACTAAAGTATAGTGATATAAAATCATGTGAGGGTAGAAGGTCCATTCAAAATGCCAGATAGTGCAATGGATTTTAATGCAACAGAAAATGAAAGTTTCTTTATAAAGTTTCAGATTCCACAACACAGCTACCTTCTGGAAACTATTACTTTTGAGTTCTGGCATAGTATCTAAGAATATTCACAAATATCAGAAAAAAACTATTAAATCCTCCTCTTTATTCCAACTACACATCTGTGTGAATTTAAACTTTCTTTACAATAAATTTCAGGGGTGTCCAACCTGTGGCCCCTGGGCTGCATACAGATAATTTGAAGATTGTTTTGCTGGTTTGTGGTGTGAATATCACAAAATGTAGGTATGGACATTTTCTTTTACTAATTGGCTTTTGTCAGTGTTTGTGTGTTTAATGTTTGGCCCCAAACAACTCTTATTCTTCCAATGTGCGACAGGAAAGAATAAAGGTTGGACACCCCTGCACACCTTTTGAACAAAGCAGCATATCCCAGAAGATTGAATAAAGCAACAGAGATGAGACTCCAGCCAGACCTTAGAGATTTGCATAGATGGAAAACAAGGCCCCTCTTTTTATTAATTTTTTTTGTTTAAATATACAGTCTTTTTTTAAAATAAAAATGTTAGTCTAAATAAACATGTAACAAATTTTTCTTGTTATGCTGAGATAAATATTTTGAGTTTGATAAATATTGATAGGTACAACCACAGAGATGAAAGGTCTTTGGAGTCCTCAGTGATTTTGAAGGGTGTAAAAAGTACTGAAACCAAAATGTTTGAGAAGTGCTGATCTGGTTAAATGATCTCACTTGATAGATGAAAACTAGAGAACCCTGAAATTTTCATGACTTGTCCAAGTTGATGGTAATTTTGTGGCAGAGCCAGGAGTGAGAATAGTTTTTGATTCTTTGTCCTGTGTTCTTTCCATTACATTATGTAGAAATTTTATCTTGTTTTAATTAGGACATGTGTGTGTGTGTGTGTGTGTGTTTGTGTGTATGTGTGTGTGTTTCACAGAGGCTGTGTCTTTACTGGGACCAATCCTCAGGTTGTGTTAATAACACTTGCAGAAACAGGTGTGATTTTTATATAGGTTATTTATAGTATGAGTGCTGGCCTATGCAAGTGGGTTCTTAATAAAAATTAAAAAATAATTTACCAGACTAAGTTATTGTGATAGATGATTGGGTTGGTTATTTCTGTAATTAGACCAGAATTTGATTTAATGTGTATTTAATAACAAGAAATATTTTACGGCAATATCATCGGAAGTTACGTTCAATAAATATGTAACCTCCAAAAGAAATAAACTGAATGGGACCGCCAGGAGAGCCCTGCTTCCCACTCTGTCCTCCTTACCCGGGAAAGCAGGCGGATGGTTCCCCTTTTTGCCTTTGCTGCTGGCACAGCCCCAGACAGCGCTGCAGCTCCACTTCTGTGACTGGGTGGCCTCCCATGACATATGGGCACCTGCCTTCTCTTTCCCATCTAATTATTTTCCTCTGGTTCCTGATTTTCATTTATTCATTTTATGTTTTCATGTCAGCAACTTTACCTTCTGAGAAGCCAGCAAGTTTAACAAAAGATGCAGATGGAACCTGAGTTAAGGTTCCTGGTGTGAACACAGCCTTTTTGAGTCTGTAGGGGAAATGGGTCCAGTGAAATGTGATTTGAAGCAAAAATTAAGAAAAAAAGAAAAAAGAAATAGAAAACCCAAGAGGCACTGTCATGTCTTCAGAATGTTTCTCTCTTTTCTTCTGTAGTTATGGGCGAGTTGTTCATCCCTGGTGGTAGTCCTGTAGTCATTGAGGACAGACCATGTAATGTTACTTGTCGAGCACGGGGCTGGACCTTGCTCCCGGAGTTTCACTGGGTGGTCGATGTCCCCGTCAGCCTTTCAAGCAGTTATTCCGTTGCGGAGCCCGGAGACCTTCAGAGTGCAGTGAGCATCCTGGCTCTCACGCCACAGGGCAATGGGACTCTGACTTGTGTGGCCACTCTGAGGAGCGTGCAGGCCAGCAAGTCTGCCACTGTGAACCTTACTGTGGTCCCGCCTCCCCCGGGTAAGTGAAGACTTTCTGCTTTGTGCCAAATATATTATTATTTCATGCTCTATTTTGTATGTCATTCTATTTTGCCAACAATGCCTAGGAAAATCGTACAGCGACCTTGACTTCAGGTAGGGATGGTACTGAGGGCAAATCACATCTGCTGTTAGTTTAATGTCCCTGCAATCTCTGCTTTTTAAATTCCATCTGAAAGTTTTTCTCTTTTCCAATTACATTTAAAAGCCATTTAGAGTCTTGCTGATTATTTATTGTAAAAGAGCATCAGATTCAGAGACAAAAAGTCAAACATTTTCCTCTAGTTCGTACCCTCCCCCCACACTGATATGAAGCCAGGTCTAATATCTGGGGAAGGAGTGCAGGTCCCATCATATGTCTTTCAAATCAGTGTCATAGTAATCTTCATTTTTTTTTTTTCTTTTTTGCAGTTTTTGGTTGGGGCCAGCACCCTACTCCTTTGAGCCGCCCAATGTAGTTATGGGCGAGTTGTTCATCCCCGGTGGTATTTCATTTTTTACCTGGAAAATTTATAGGGTATTTCAAACTTTCAAGTCCTCATATGTTGTTTATAGGGTCCTCAGCACACCAGGAACTGTAACTGCGCTTCTTGAAAGGTTCATTGGGCCTGTGAGCTCAGAGTTGGCCTGGACAGGGTGGATTGGGGGGCTGGAGTTTAGTTTCTTTATTTCACTCAAGAGGAAGGGAGACCTAGGGAAATGCCGTAATTCTATCCAAGTCATATAGCTAATGGGGTAGATCTGGTTTAAGAGCTTTTGTTTGGGTCTAAACTTTTCCTACTATAAAATCACCTTTATTTGAGATCTTTCAAAGTTCAGAACAAAGCTACAGCCACAGTAAATCCTGACAGCAACAATAAGAAGCACTTACCACGAGCCAGGCACTATTCTAAGCTCTTCTCAAATATTTGCCAAATCAACCTGCATGACAGCCCTTTGAGTGCCTGATGCTCTTGCTCCTGTTGTAGAGACAGGGCAGGGAGAGTGCTGTTTACATTTTGCTCACATCTGTAGAGTTAATGGCAGAGGCACCCCTGCCAGGCTTGCTCTAGAATCTGCTCACCTGTCCACTCTGCCCACTGCTCACATGGCAGGCATGTGGGTGTCCTGTGGCTTCTGTGGCAAAGCGCCACAGACCAGGTGGCTTAAACAACAGACATGCATTGCCTTCTAGTTCTGGAGGCTGGGAGTCTGAGATGTGGGCAGGTTGGCTCCTCTGAGGCTGTGGGGGAGAAGCCAGGCCATGACTCTCCCTTTCTTTCTGGTATTTGTGGGCAACCTTCCATGTTGCCTGGGTGGTAGAAACATCACCCGTTCTCCGCCTTCACATGGCAAACTCCTGGTTTTTTTTTTGGTCTTTCCCAACATAAACATTTTTGAAGGGTCCAGGCGATTTCTGCACATCTTAACTTGGATTTACCTGGATTTTTCCAACATCCTTTTTTTTTAGGCTGAGTAATTTTGGCAAGATGATATAGGTAACGTCATGTGGGCACAAGATGACAATTTTCTCTATCATTGGTAATAAGGCTGATAGTTTGGTTAAGATGGCCTCCCCCATTGTAAAGGCACCTTTTGACCTTTCTGATTAATATGCAGTCTGTGGATCCCGGGGGAATCCTGTTTTCCTGTAGTCTTTCACCTAATAACTTGCATTTGTGAATCAGTCATTGCCCGAATTATTTCTATGGTAGTTGTAAAAGACTGTTCTCCTGCATCCCTCTGGGAGACACTGTTTTCCTTTCCTTCACAATGGGACAGGGATGATCTTGAAGCTGAGATTAAGGCGCACAGTAAAGTCGGTGATGAGGCCTAATGAGCCCACAGGGCGGGAGCAGTGCAGGGAGGGAGGGGAGCGGTGTTGAGCCTGGAGATGTCCTTCCTTAGCTCTGCACATGGGCTACTCAGGAGCAGCACACGCAGCTCTGCCGGCCACCTGCAGGCTGCACACTCACACCTTCCTCAGGCTGCAAGGCGGGATCAGCCCCCGCCTGCGGACTTTCTGAAAATCTTTCTTTCACACCTGGGCTGTCTTTTTCCCTGATTATTCTGCATTGGAGATGAAACGCGGCAGAATGAGAAGACGTGAGTCAGGGGACCTGTGGTTTCTTGTTTTGAGCATCCTGGTGTAACGGAGTCTCTTTGTCCTGAGGGTCTTCCCTGAGTGACAACTGGACTGGGAGGGGATCATGCCAAGAGTCTGCGTTTTCTCTCCACTGCTACAAGTTTTTATTTATCAGCATATGGCTATTATTACTTATTTTTTCAATTTACTGTAAATGCACTCATTAACAAAATTAGCCTGATACTAAACAAAAATATCCATTATATAAATAGAGAGAGAGAGAGAGAGAGAGAGAAGATCTGACAATTAAGTTCGCGAACTCACCCTGGAAATTGTTGAATATCACTACAGTCGCCAGACCGGGAGGGGAGGACTTTGAAGGTGACAGTACTGATATTCAGCAGTGAGGTAGTAGCAGTTTTTCTAGGATGAGTTGCAGACTTAATTTTCCGACCATGTATATGTGAGCGTATACATGTATGTGTGATATACAATAAATTGAAAATGGTTTTCGAGGTAAGGAAGGTTCATCTATGTAGCTTCCGCAGTAACTTAAACCTCTCCTGGCTCATCCACCAGGACTTGGGCTCCCTTGGAACAGAGACAGACTTAAGCTTAAATCTCCCGAGTGTGCGACTCCCTGTAAGAGGTGCCTTCCAAAGGAGCGTGGTCCCAGCAGGCGGGAAGGGAAACAGTGAGCCATGTGGCTCCTGATACCAGCTGCCTTTCAGGTCAGAGTTTGGGGCTTTTAATGGTGCACGTGTAATTTTGTTGAACTTTGTGGTTAAATAGGTGGGGTGGGGGGCAAGAGAGTATATAAAGCCCTGGTGGCAGAGACTCTCCCATGAGTCAGTCACCGCCCAGCGAGGCGGCCCTCCCTTTCCTTTAAACAGGCGCGCCCTCAGGATAAAGCTAGGCTAGATGAGAGGAAAGGTTATTGTATCCAGACCCAAGAGGTTGACACGGGCTGGCACACTCATGTTTCTCTCCTGCAGGGGAAGATGAGGCCCCTGCCAGGGAGGGTTTGAGTAAGTCAACAAGCATGTGATCTTATGCCGGTGGGAATTCCAAGCCAGTCTCTTAAGTCAGACCTTAATTGTTAACCCCAGCTGGGTCCTTTATTATGAAAACTTGTAGTATTTGCAAACTTTGCTTTGCAGAAGGGTCCTTGAAACTGGGTGTGGATGACCTAGGCAATGTTGAACTTGGGCTTTATACCTGATAGCATCCTCAGAACTTTCACATAGGACCCTGAACAGCCTAGTGGGGCAAGAATTGTTACTGGAAAGCAAGCCAGATGTCAAAGGCAACAGAACAAGTAAACCATGGTGGTGTGGTTTGACGGGCTCCATTAATGTGACGCTCGACTCTTGGTCAGCCACAGAGCTTCCAGATTTCTAACTCCAGTTGTGACTGTCATTATATCATGTGTTCATGATCATTATGGACAGCACTAGGCTTCAGTATCTTGTTATCTGATCTGGGGGGGCATCTGGGGCCACTCTGTAATGTGGGGGTTGCTTGGGCATCTGGGGCCACTCTGTAATGTGGGGGATGTTTGCATTTTGGCTGCACACTGGGGATTCCCAAAGTGTGGGTCATCAACCACCTGCATCAGAGTCCCGTGAGGTGCCATTCCAGACTGTGGCTTCTTGGGGAATCTGCTTTCTGTGGAGAAAGGGGGTATGCTTGCTCTCTGTGACTGGACTGGCTTGTATTCAGACTCCTGGTCTGTGGCTGGGGAGGTGAAGTGTCTGTACAATCCTGTGCCCTCCACTTTGACTTTTTTGGGGGCAATCCTTTTCCTGTCTCTGTATATCCCAGCTCATCTCAGAAAGATGTTGACTGCAGTGGAGATAGAGGACATTAGGAGAGCAGTTTGGCTTTCCTGCAATCCTGCAGTTCTTCTCTGAGCACGTCACTATGGGGAGAAAGATGAATGGTAGGCCTGGTTCTGCTGCATTTGACTGTCTGGTGCATAGACGTCTCCATGAAGAATTGGAAGGGAACTCATCCCCTTAATTTGTCTCTCCATCCATCCCTCCCTCTCTTCCTCCCTCCCTCCCTCCCTCTCTCCATCAATCTGTCCATCCATCCACTAATCCATCCATTTCTTCACCCATCCATCCATTCATCTATTTATCCATCCATCATTCATTCATATATTCATCCATTCCTCCATCCATCCATCATACATTCATCCATCTATACATCCACTATTCCTTTTATGTTCTAGGTGCTTGGACTATAAGAAAAATAAGACCTAGTCCTTGACCTCGAGGGGACTAAATCCAGCTTAGACAGTAGCAGATAGAAGAAGAAATGAAAGTAACATCAGTGGTTTCATAGACACTTGAGATCGGAATGAATGTGAGATGTTACAAAAAAGAGAGACTGTCAAATTTCTTAATGCCTTAGAAGGAAATTTCGAAAACCATCTCACATAATGCAGAGAAACTTTGCAGGAAGGGTAAAAAATAATTCTTCAAAGCATCAAATTCTATGAATTTTAGCATTTGTTTGGACAAGACTCAGGGTGGGTGATGAGTGTAGACACCAGGACGTGAACGATCATCTCTAACCTTTCCTGTAACTTATTCTTAGCATTTATCTCTGACGCAGGAACAGAAAGAAACAATTTCCAGGTCAGTTTTCAAGGGAAATTCTAAGAGCTGTTTTTCAACTCTAGCTTCTGGTTCCAAAGTGGCAGATGGCTGTTGATTTCAAAGCAAACCCTCTGTTCCTTCATAAGAAGTCTATTCATAATTTTAATATTTTCTAATGACTAGCATCCAATAAAATAGACAGCATGCGTTGACATTGCGAGACCAGCCAAGCATTCGGGGTTGAGTGACAGTCTTTTGTTGAATGGCAGTTCATACTTACGAAGATCAACTTAATTGTTTGTAGTTCGACTTCAGCCTGGTTCAGTAGGGAGATGCTAAGTGCCAGATAAGGGCTCTCCTGGGGACATCAATGTAGTCCCCACAGGTCAGTGGCCAGGCAGCACCCTCCAATAAGAGTTTCTGTGATGATAGAAGTCTTCATCTGTGTTGATCAAGCACTTGAGATGTGTGTAATGCTACTAAGCCACTGAATATTTAATTGCATGCAACTGTAATTTAAATTTGATT
The DNA here is from genome assembly GCF_000181295.1 of Otolemur garnettii. Lineage (NCBI taxonomy): Eukaryota > Metazoa > Chordata > Mammalia > Primates > Galagidae > Otolemur > Otolemur garnettii. Next base: position 28,343 of record NW_003852575.1, on the reverse strand, counting down.
TATACATGTGGAGGAGGAAGTGGGCAGCTCTGGCTAAGGGATGGCAGTAAAAATCAAAATGGCTTTTTCCCCCTCTCTCTTTTTCTCCCCACCTGTCTTTCATTTCTTGCCAGCTCTGCCTTACCTTACTGACCCTTTCTTTCTCCAACTCCATGACTACTGGCTGAAATAAGGAGGCAAAGTGGAAACTTCCAAGGAGCTGTGGGAAGCAATTACTATGTGAGGGCTGAACTCTGCCGTGGGGTTAGGGTGGGGCTGCCACGAAAGACCCCTACACTAGTTCCTTTAGGTGTGACCCTCCCTCACTACTTTGTCCTGGTTTCCTCTGGGCTCTGGCCTATCAATGGCTAGGGACATGGAAACAAGTCCCAAATGTCATTCTTCCAGTCTAGTCTGGCTCTAGCCACCCAGTAAATATTTCTTGAGGGTATCTGAGCATGATAATCACTCCTGCCAGTGGTGGCTCCTGTGGCTCAATGGGTAGGGCTCCTGCCTCATATACTGAGGGTGGTGGGTTAGAACCCAGCCGGCCAAACTGCAACAAAATAATAGCCAGGCGTTGTGGCGGGTGCCTGTAGTCCCAGCTACTCAGGAGGCTGAGGCAAGAGAATCACCTAAGCCCAAGAGCTGGAGGTTGCTATGAGCTGTGATGCCATAGCACTCTACTGAGGGTGACAGAATGAGACTCTGTCACTTAAAAAAAATCACTCCCACCACTGTGGGAGTTGTCAGCCCCACCTGGCCTTATCCATCTCTCAGGAATGCTCGAGGTATTAACAGCTGACACTGGATTGGGTTACTGAGCAGTTATTTACTGGCAAAAGTAAGTATCATGATGGAAGGTGTTGTACAGTTTGAGTAATTAAACACACTGAAGGAAAGTTAGCCAGTGATGCTCAGTGGTAGCAGGTGGAATTATTATATTATTAGAAAACGTAATGCAGTTTGTGGGGTGGCAGACCCTGTGGTTTAGCTGGTGCGTGTATCACTGATGTGTTTTCGTTTTCTCCTTTTGACCATGCAGAGAGCATTGATAAGGCATCGCTGCCCACCTGGGCCATCATTCTTCTTGCAGTATCGTTTTCGTTGCTTTTGATCCTGATAATTATTCTGATTATAATATTCTGCTGCTGTTGTGCCTCTGGGAGAGAGAACAAAGGTAATTGTTTGTTCATATAGATTTCTTTATACTTTTGAACTTTTGGTATAAGCAGTTGAAGTTAATGAGCTCATCGGCTCTTTCAAAAGATACGCTAACTATGCTGAGGGATCACCTCCCACCTGTTAGAACGGCTGTTATAAAAAAGAAGAAATATAAGCACTGGGGAGGATGTGGGGGAAAGGGAGCCTTGCACACTGGTGCAGTGAGTGGGGAAAACGGCATGAGTTCCTCAAAAAGTTAAAGCTAGAACTGCCACATGACCCAGCAATCTCCCTGCTGTGTCTCCGTCCAAAGGACATGAGGTCAGTATGTCTGGGGACATCCACGTGCTCATGTATGTTAACATGAGGTCAGTATGTCTGGGGACGTCTACATGCTCACGTCCATTGACATGAGGTCAGTATGTTCAGGGACGTCTACA
>NW_003852575.1:21182-25843 GCF_000181295.1 Otolemur garnettii | reverse complement strand
ATTGACATGAGGTCAGTATGTTCGGGGATGTCTACATGCTCACGTCCATGGACATGAGGTCAGTATGTTCAGGGATGTCTACATGCTCATGTCCATGGACATGAGGTCAGTATATTTGGGGATGTCTACATGCTCATGTCCATGGACATGAGGTCAGTATATTTGGGGATGTCTACATGCTCATGTCCATTGACATGAGGTCAGTATGTTTGGGGATGTTTACATGCTCATGTCTACATTGACATGAGATCAGTATGTTTGGGGAGTCTACATGCTCATGTCCATTGTAGCCTTATTTACAAGATAAGGAACCAACCCACATGCCTGTCAACAGCAACAGAAAGGAACGTGGTGTGTATACACAATGGAATATTATTCAGCTTTAAACAAGAAGAAAGTCCTTCTTAGACAAGGTAGCATATGGAAAAATAATTTTAAAAATGAAGACAATCCTATTGTTTGTGGAAACTTGGATGAAGCAGGAGGACACCATGCTGAGTGAAATGAGCCAGACACAGAAGGACAAACAGAATGTGCTTGCTACATGCAGAATTTGAAAATGCCCAACTCATAGAGACAGAGCAGAGCACAGGTGGTGGTTACGAGGGGCTGGGAGATGTTGACCAAAGGGAGGAATAATTTCTGGAGAACTGTTGTATGGCTCAGTGACTATGGTTAATAATGATGTATTGCATACTCGAAAATTGCTAAGAGGATAGATCTTGTGCTTTTGACTTTATTAACACTAACTGTCATACCACGAACACTTTTTGCGTGTGCCCCAGGCACTGCGCTAATTAACTCTTTCACGTGGAATAGTTCACTAAAGCACATGGTCTAATCTTAAGTAGGCTAATCATCTAGCCTTACCTCCTCTATGAGTTTGGGTTTTTGACTGGAAGATTGATTTTATGATACAACTTTTTAAAAGATCGCAGGCACGTGTGTTTTCACACATGCCTTTCCCACCTGAAGGCCAGCACACTGTAGTTATTCTTCTGCACTTTGCTTTTTTCATTTACAATATATCCTGGAAATCAATCCACGTCAGTTCATTGAGATTTCCTTCATTCCTTATTACTGTGTAATAATCTGTTGTGTGGATATACCATGGTTTATTCGTCCATTTTCCAATGCATAATATATGGACATTTAGATCATTTCTAGTATTTTTTAATTATAAATGAATAATCTCATGCATTTGTATGTCCATATTAATGGAGAAATAGTTTTTGGGTACAGTCTTACAAGTGGATTGCTAGATCCAAACGTAAGTCTGAATGCAGCTTTGCCAGATATTGGCTGATTTTCCTCCAGAAAGGTTGCACATTCTGTGTGCTTACCAGCAAAGCACGAGAATCCCCGTCTCCCCACTGCCTTGCTGGTCTGGAAGGCAAGTAAATAAAAATGGTATCTCAATGCAGTTTGAATTCTATCTTACTATAAGTGAAGTTGAATGAATACCTTTTCCATCTTTTCATATGATTAAGGACAATTTTTATATCTTTTTGTGACTTGCTTATTTGTATCTTGCCCCCATTTTTTCTCTCTCGGCTCCTCGGGCTTTTTGTCCCCTCTGATTCCCAGCTCTCTGTCTGGGCGATGGTGGCTCGTTGCTGTGCTGTGTGTTGTACACATCTTCCCTCCCTTTGTCAGTTGTATTTTGGCTGTGTTTATGGTGATGTTGTATAATAACAAATATCTGTGTAGACAATTTTACTAATCTTTTCTTCTATTGTGTCTGGATTTTAGGTGGTAGAAAATCTTGCCTTGCCTTGAGTTCCTTTTTCCTTGGTTTGATTGATTTGCCTTTGTGTCAGGATTCATTCTGACGTATGACGTGCGGTAGGCATCTAATTTTGTCTTTTCCCAAATGACTAGCCAGTTGTCCCAGCAGCATTAGTTAAAATTTCCATATTTGGATCAGTGATTTTATTTTATTTTTAAATTTTCTTTCTTTCTTTCTTTTTTTTTTTTTTGAAACAGAGTCTTATTATGTCTCCCTGGGTAGAGTGCTGTGGCGTCACAGCTCACAGCAACCTCAAACTCTTGGGTTTAAGTGATTCTCTTGCCTCAGCCTCCCAAGTAGCTGGGACTACAGGAGCCCCCACAATGCCTGGCTTTTTTTGGTTACAGTTGTCATTGTTGTTTTAGCAGGCCCGGGCTGGGTTAGAACCCGCCAGCCTCGGTCTATGTGGCCAGTGCCCTATCCACTAAGCTACCAGGCCCAGTGATTGTAGACTGTATTTATCACTTCTGTGTCCTTGGAACATTTCAAGTCCTGTCTCCTACCTATTGTGAAATGTAAAATAATATCACTGTAAAATATAGCCAGCCTTCTGTACTGTTAAACATTAGAACTTGTTCCTTCTCTCTGACTGTGTGTTTGTACTCATTCCTCCGTCACACGTCTCTCTCAGCCCAGGGTAACTGTCGTTCTGAGCTCTGCCTCCGTCACACGCCCCTCTCAGCCCAGGGTAACTGTCGTTCTGAGCTCTGCCTCCCTGCGATCAGTTCTGTTAGCTGTCGGGAATGAGTGAGGACTTGGGACGTTTGTCTTCCTGTGCCTGGCTTGTTTTACTTAATGCAACAACCTCCAGTCCCTCTGTGTTGCTGCAAATGACAAGGTTTCATTCTTTTTCATGGCTGCACAGTTTTTTATTACATGTGTGTATAGATAGTCCATATTTTCCTTATCCATTTGTATATTGATGAAAACTTAGGTTGATTCCAGATCTTTGCTACTGTGACTAAGCTGAAATAAATGTGGGAGTGCAGGGATCCCTGATACACCAATTGTCTTTCCTTTGGACAAATATCCAGGAGTGTGACAGTTCTAAGTTTAGTTTTTTGAGAATTCTCCATATCATTTTTCACGATGAGTATTTTAATTTACATTCCCACCAGTAGTGTCTAAGACTTCCCTTTCTTCATAGCCTTGTAATTTTCATCTCTTTGATAGTAGCCATTCTAACTGGGCTAAGATGCTTCTCATTGCAGCTTTACTTTGTATGGCCCTGATCATAAGTAACTTTGAGTATTTTTCCTAAGTATCTGTTTGCCATTTGTATGTTTTCTTTTGAAAACATGCCGTTTGTATGTTCAGGTCCTTTACCCAACTTGTAATGAAATTATTTTTTGCTGTTGCATTGATTTCTTTGTCTAGTCTGGATATTAGTCCCTTGTTGAATGAATATGTGAATATTTAATCCATCCAACAGGTTGTCTCTTCCCTTTCTGGATTGTTCCTTTCCTGTGCAGAGCGTTTTAGTTTAATTTGGTTCCACTTATCTATTTTTTATTGTTGTTGCCTGGACTTTTGAGCTCTTAAACACTTTAAAATGTTTAAATAAAATCTTTGTCGAGGCTCCTATCCAAAAGCCTTTCCCTTGTGTTTTCTTCTAGTAGTTTTATAGTTTGGGGTTTTGTGTTTTAATTCTTTGGGAGTTGGTTTCTGTATGGTGAGAAGTAGGGTTGAGTTGCAGCTGCATGTGGCTGTCTAGTTTTCCTAGCAGCATTTATTGAAGAGAAGGTCCTTTCCCCCATGTCTTGGCACCTTTAAAAAAACATCAGTCGAATGTAAATATGTGTGTTTATTCCTGCATTGGCTAGTCTGCTTCATAGTCATATAATTTTATTCACTGGGAAACAGAAATTGAAAGGTGGCAAACTCCTGTTGACCTAGATTAGATGGAAATTTGTTTTCCCCTGGGAACTATCCCACATGCCACCGCTGGGTCACTCAAAAGAAATACACTGGATTTTACATGAAAACTACTGAATAACTTAAATTCTAATTGAGACATAACTGTGGTTCGTTCAGTGCCTTCGGATTATTATTTTCCACACCAGCCATTATGGGACAGCTGGAGAAATTCTGGTTATTTGGACATCCTGCTTCCTGCAGGCTTTTGTCTGATGTTTACTGGTTTTGTAAAAAGGTTAATTGATGGCTGCTGGGTCACAGAGAATGTGTAGGGGGCAAGGTTTAATTTCCTCATTTAAAAAATGGAAATAAATACTAGCCTATAGATCAATTGTAAGAATGAAATAAATTGCTACATTGAAAATTTCTGTGATCCATCTTAGATTTTATCCTTTATTTATCCCTGAGAGGAAAAGCTCATGTGAGAATGAACGGTTCTACCCCACCCCTCTGTAGTCCATCCAGGTGAGGGTTATAAACAGGGCCTGCCACTGCTTACTTAGAGTGCCTGCTCCGTCCCACCAGGTGTGATTCATTGTGGAAATCATACTACACTTTCGATAAGTATAGAGATTAATAAAGGTCAGGACGTCCCCATCAAGATTTTCCATGCTTAAAAATTATTAAACATAAATTTTCCAGAAAGTATTCTCTGGTGCTCTGCTGGTGCACTGAGAATTGAGGACCAGCTGAGCACAGCTGAGGTCTTGTGAGGGCGGCAGTCTAGACGGGGACCCGAGGCCCCTCTCCTGCAGACCGCCTGTGGGAACATCAGCCTTTTGCAACCCCCTATTACTCCACAGTCTCTCCCTGTAATTCAAATAAAATTGGTTTCAAGGTTCAGTTTGTGGTGTGTATCAGTAGATGTCATTAGAACTGAAAATCAGGCTCGGCACCTATAGCTCAACCGGCTAAGGCGCCAGCCACATACACCTAAGGTGGCGGGTTTGAATCC
>NW_003852575.1:9839-21023 GCF_000181295.1 Otolemur garnettii | reverse complement strand
CTTGAGGCTCTGTCTCAAAAAAAAAACAAAAAACAAAAAACTGAAAATCAGTGAGGAAAATGGATATTTTTTAGATTTCAGTCTAGCTTAATATACAGAAGGCAGGAAATATACAGGAAAGCAGAGTTGTAAGGAGCAGGGACTTTAGAGATGGGAAGGGGGGGACAAGGTTCGTGGCTTGTTACTCCCCATCTCCAAATTCCAGATTCCCTCCAGTGCATCCATCCATTGGTTAAAAACATTAGTGATTTAATGGCAGCTTTGGGGGGGGGGGTACAGCTGTACAGATCAACACCATTGGTTCATATTGATTAAAAATATATCTTAGAATTAAAGAAATGCAGTAACACTACTGTGATGGTGCCTCCTCTGTTAAAAATGTGGTAACAGCAACAGTTACTCTTGTGTTGTTGTAGCAGTTCAATGAGATAGTACTTTGTATGGAGCCAGTGTGGCACCGGCCCCCCCCTCCCCCGCAGGCGCTGGCCCCCCGGTGGGCACTGAGTGAAAAGCACAGGTGACCGGCAGCTCAGACCACCTTTTCTTGGTGAACAGAGTCTTTAAATTCTTGCTAATCAAATCAAATGCAGTATCTACCAAGTACTTACTGGTACCTACTATGTTTCAGGTACTTAGGGATTCTTTGTGGGTTTTTTTTTGCAGTTTTTGGCTGGGGCCGGGTTTGAACCCACCACCTCTTGCATATGGGGCCAGCACCCTACTCCTTTGAGCCACAGGTGCTGCCCGGGGAGTCTCTATTTTTATGATAGTTAATAGTGAATTTTACTCTTCTCATGCTTGGAAGCTATTTGATACTTTGGTATGAGGAAATGTAACAATGCCTATAGGCTCACAAATGTGATATCTATTAAAATCAGGGCGTCTATAAAAGTCAATGAGAGTATTTTTTTAGAATAAATATCCCGATTTTTCTAATGTGATTTCATTCTTTTTTTTGCAGAATCTAGTTATCAAAGTGAAATAAGGTAAGTTTGAAATCACAACATTTTTCTAAAAACAGAACCAAACAAAAACACCCCCCCCCCCGTGGGATTTTAGGATTTAAGTTATTTGAATGTGAGCAGTGAAAACAACACCTACCCAATCACACCTCACAGGGCAGCACCATGGAAGCGCGGGGCCGTCTGCCTTGGACTTGTTCTGGCTCCCTAAGGAAAAGGCTTCCTTAGTGCTGGGCATTAGCAAGTCTGTCCACGAGAGGGCACTGTGCACCGTGCCTGCCGCAGCTCCTGCTCTGGGTGAGCCTAGGGCGGAGCCGAGGCCCTGAGCGGCTTTCTTGGGGGGGGAGAGCAGGGAGCCCAGCCGGACGCTGGCCAGGCGCACGGACCTGCCCAGGTGGACAGATCAGCCAGTTTGTTTAACCAAGTGTGGGGGGCAGGATTGAAAATTCCTCTCATTCCCGGCTACGAGAAGTAGCTACAAGCACTTTTAAGGCAACGGAGTCGAGGACTTATTCGGAACTGTATTCGGGAACCACGTTCGCCTGCGCACTGTTTCCAAAGTCAACTGCACCGAGGCGAGTGGTTTGCTGTGTGTGTTAGAACGACCGCATCTCAGCTTTCAGGATTTTATTACATAATTTAGATTTTTAAGTGCTGAGATTTTAAAATGCCTTCTGGCTACAGGGTGTGCGGGAATGTGCATCGTCACCTGGGACAGATACTGAGCGTTCCCCTGTGACCCTGGTGATCAGGGACCTTGGAGGGAGGACTCCCCAGAGCAGCGGTTTGAAGACGCCCCTCCTGGGAGGCCTGACCAGGGCCAGGGCGGGGCAGGAAGCTGGCCGGGTGTTTATCCTGGCTTTCCTGATGCTGCTTGGGTCATTATTATTGACTGTACCGTATCTTTTATTTCTCTTTCCTGGGGCCGTAGGTGATTCCAAAGCATAGTAAGGCCATCTTACTTAGCTCTCGGAGATAATGGGTACAGAGAAACACCGCCACCGATAAAAACAGCAGGCTGACAGCGGTAGCCAAGACAGATAGCGTCTCCACTGCGCACCCCTGTGCGTGCTAGGTACTGTTCTAAGCTTTGTGGACGTCTTTTATCCTACTTAATTCTCACAATGATTTTATGAGGCTATTTTTCTATTTTGTAGTTGAGGAAACTGAGATACAGAGAGGTTATATAATATTCATGATCTCTCCTGCTTGGAAAGTAGACAGGTTGGAGCGCCACTGGGCAGTCCTGCTTCTGGGCCTGGCCCCAGTCCCTGTGCAGCCTGGGAAGGACGGAGAGGCCAGCTGGCCGGTCACCTCCTGCCTGCCTTACCCTTCCCGTGTCTGCACTGTTAACTCCAGCTGTTTGGAGACTTCTTTTGTATTAAAGTAACATACATATTTTTTCTTATAAAATGAGTACATGGTTATTGTAGAAAAATACTAAATATAAAGATAGGTTTAAGAAGGGATTTTAGAATCATTCACCGCTCTATTGTCCAGTAGTAATTACTGTTACCCAAGTATGTAAGTGTTCTGTGCACACGTGTTCACGCACGTACCCACAGAGAGGGACACATCTGCATTTTATGAAATTTGTGTCATATTCAACATTATTTGGTAGCTTGCCCTTTTCACTTGACATTGAGAGGTACTAGAATAGAGTTGGGAAAAGGATTTGTGAAAAGGAGAGGAGGCCAGTCCTGGAACTAGAAATTTTGTTTCATTGGTTTGATGACGTTTTTAATTGACATGGACTTACAGAAAAGTGGGAAAATCACAGGTGTGCAGCCCGATGAATGTTCACAAAGCACACAGGCCTGGGCCTGGACGGCTGAAGTTCATGGGAGCACCCTCCAAAGATGACATTCTTTTGCCTCTTCCCACATCCCTAGAGGTTAGATTCAGATAAACCTCACGGGAGTGGCATCATCCTGTGTGTACTCATTCACGCCTGCGTTTTTGAACTTCACACATTAGACTGGTCCCTTCTGTGGCAAGTGGGTGGAAGTGGTTTATGGTTACATAATATCACATTCTGGGCATCTATGCAATTCGCTTTTCACTTTCATTTTAAATGGGTGTTTGGGCCGTCTTCAGGTGGGGACCCCTGAGCGTTCCCGTAGGGAGCATGAGCACTCATTTCTGTCCGTCCTGTTGGCCACAAGCAGCCGCCCTCTGTATGTACAGATCCCACACCTGCTGGTTCAAGCAGCCACCGATGGAAAGCATTTGGGAAAAAAGCAATAAGAACCCCAACACAACAATAAAAATAATACAGAAAATACTATTTACGTAACATTTACATTGTACTAAATATTACAAGTAATTTAGAGATGGTTTAAAGGCTACAGGAGGATGTGTGTAGGTTATATGCAAATACAATGCTATTTTATATCAGGGACTGGAGCATCCACAGATTTTGGTATCTGTGGGGTTTCAGAGCCAACATTCCCCACCCCCAATGCCAAGTGAGACTGTATCTAGTCCTGAAAGCCGGGCCAGCAGCCGGGCCAGCAGATACCTGGCTTTAGAGGTTGCCGCCATAGTTTTCCAAAGCGGGAGTGCCAGGTCACACTTCCCCCCCCCAGCAGTGCTTGAAGGCTCGGCCTGTGCTCGTTTTTACGGGCGGCCTGGAACTCCACGTTAGAGACGGACCACCACTCACTTTACCAGTCCCCTATTGCTGGGCACCTGGGTTCTTTATAGTTTTTGCTTTTATAAATAGATCAGGAATTAATGTTCTTACAAGTAAATCTTTGCACCTTAGCTTATTTCCTTAGAATAAATTCTTAGAAGTCAAGTATGCATATTTATAGTTATTTGGCTGGCCATCGCCAAACTTCCTACCCCAGGAAGCTGTAGCCATTTCTGCTGTGTTTCAGCAGTTGGCTCGCTTTTTCTATAGTGGGCAACATAGTAAATATTTTTAGTTTTGTGGGCCATGTGGTGTCTGTCACAACTACCCTGCTGTTCTAGCAGTCCCAGATACTATGTAAGCAGCAGGCGTTCCAGGAAAACTTTGTTTCTGAAAGCAGGTGGTGGGTGGATTTGGCTGGTGGGTCAGTGTTGGCTCAGCCCTGCTTTATTTAGTCAGTGGTTTCTGAGGGTTGAGGGCCCTCTAGGGAGTGGGGTCCATGGACCTCTCATGACAAAGTGCTCTCTCTCCCTATAGTGGGAACGTGTGCCCAGTAGGCCTTTGTCCCCCCTGCCACACGGAAGCCAGCGACAGGGCCGACAGCCCCCGCACGTTCAGGAGGGAGCAGTGGGTGTGTCCACGTGCACCAGGCGCCCCCTGCCGACTAACATGTAACTTTTTAAAATGGTCTAATTCTAGGAAATCTGCAGCTGTGAAGACAAACACAGGACCTGTTGAGACAAAGTTAAAAAGTGGAAATGAAAACTACGGCTACAGTTCTGATGACTGGAAGAGCACAGGTGAGGCGGGAGGTGGAAAGGGCTGGGCGTGGCAGTGTGGGGGAAGGGCCAGCTGCCCAGACGCACCACAAACGGGGGTAACTTAGCGATTGGCGGTGATTAGTTTTTGGATAATTTTTAGAAGAAGGAGGAATTCCAGAACTAGGAATATTCTAGGAGTAAGTTAATAGTAAAAATATACTTTATTATTATTATTTTTTTGTCTAAAGCTTTAAAAAAGTCAGGTGGAAATCTGAAAGTTTTAAATCATTTTTTTCTCCCCCTGCAATATTTTCTCTTTCTTTAGAGGCTTCCACCTGAACATGTGTGGAGGCATTTTAACACACTGGGGGTAATTTCCTCCAAACTCAATTAGATTCAAGTTTAATGAAACCTCAGCAAGAAATCTATTCTTCTTCCACTTTTGGGGGGTGGGGGGGAGAAGCTGGGAGACCAGACCTGCTTTTGGAGAGTCTTGCCGTATGTGACATCTCATTCTCCCGCCTTGAGACAGACCCACAATCACAGTGGGGAGGGGCGCCTCTGCAGACAACATCGCTGGGCAGAGGTGGCTTGGGCTTCCAAGGCTGAGCACATCCCTCTCCTTAAGGGAGACCCGGCCCTCGCACGCTGCCTGGCAAACAAGTTCCCGGAAAGATTTGCAGCAATGAGCTATTGATGAGGGGCCTGAGAACGTCTTTTTTCACTAACCTTAGGAGCCTATTCTTGGCAGCCTCATTCTCTTGATTATCCCACGGCCGCTTTCCGGTGTTTTCCTAATCACATGCTTCAGGGTTTTAAAGACTCCACAAAGCATGAGCCGTTCCCACTGATAATCGAGCACAGCTTCTCTCCGAGTTGCCCATGTGTGAATATTTATTCATTAGTATTTTCAGGCATTGACCAAGTATCTTAACCAAAATAATCGTGGCCAAGTCAAGCCCCTCTCCCCACTTGCCCAGTGCTTCTGTTCTTGGTTAGCTGTTGAAGCTGTGGATTCGTCTTGTCTCTGGGTAAAACTTAACGTGTCAAGAAAGGAACTGATTTTGAGTTAGTTTTCTACATTTCTATTTAACTAGAAAAAGTTGTAGATGTACGTGATCTCCAGGGAAGTTTTTTTAGTCTGTTTACGGTTAAGGGTACCTCATGACACGGATACTACATAAAAGTAAAGATGGCTCTTTAAGAATCAGGATTCTTGGACTGTGTCACTTGCTTTGTGTCACTTATGCCTTGAAAATCATTCCTTGTTGCAGAGATTGCTTCTCCCCCTCCCAAGTCCCAGGAAGTCAGCGTTCTGGAGCAGAGCAGCAGAAGCAATCATTATCAGGTGATCTAGACCATTTTCTCCTCTTTCTGGATTTTTTTTTCCCATTTAAAGATCCTTACCTTGAGGTGGGTGACTCTAAAATGGTGCAGTTGGTGCAGCTGTGATGGAAGAAAGTTGCCTCCCCCCGCCCCTTGTGTCCACTGGGCGGCTGGAGGGGAGGACTAACGCGTAGAGAATCCTTGCCCATTGGCTCCAGATCAAGACCAGTGCCATGTAACAGCTCCGCGTGCAGGTTTTGGGGGGACATGTCCCAGCTGAGTCCCAGTGAGACCCAGCAGTCTGGATCATGTGCCGTTTCTCCCTTTGAGCCACGTTCTCCCAGGACTCCAGCCAGCTCTGGCCTCCTGGTTACCTGGCACCACACAGCGTGCGTCTGTACTTGGATCCTCAGGGACATTGACTCATGGAAGGATGCTGGGTCCTGGGTTTGAGGACAAGGACAGAGAAAATGTGCTTCCCTCTCCTCCCAAGATCTGTGTCAGGGAGCTGGAGAGCTAGAAAGGTGCTAGGGGTTAGAATTGTAGGGAGAGAGGAGGAGTCCCCTGTGATTAAGGAATGTGGCCAGAACCAGCAGGAGGCTGGGAGCTGCCACTAGCTGAGCTGGGGGATGTGGTGGGAAGCGTGTGTTTCAGGGGAAAGAGCAGATGTTTCATTTGGAGCTTGGAGATTTTGAGGTATCTGTTAGACATTGACGTGGGGACATGGAGAGTGGGGTTGGAGGCACTAGTCTGGATCCCAGGAAGGAGCCCCCAGTTGGCTGTCATGCAGTGTTCTCATGGTCCTGTCCCTTCCCAGGCCGGGCACTGAAATGAAATAGTCAGCTGGGAAGCCCTCAGGACATTGCATGAAATTTTCTGATAGAATCAGCACCGCTTATCATACATGCATGAATGAGAGCTCGTATGCAGAAATGAGACACTTTAATATCCCAAATCATATTAGATAAAATCTACATGACCAGCACCCTTTTCTGTACAAATGCAATCTTGAGCAAGAAGCATTTCCACGCAGTTCTGAGGTGCTGCCCCCAGTAGGTGTGGACGGTCTCCCCTTGTCACTTTTAGAAAAGTCCAACTTGAGACTGGATCTCTGAGAGCACGGGACCAGGCAGCTCGGGGAGTTCTGCCGGGAGCTGCTGCCTGAGGGGACGGGGCCCAGCATGTGCTGCAGGAGCCCTGCCTGGTCATCCCGGAGCAGGTGCAATGTTCCTCCTTGCAATTAGGAGTCAGCTTAATGCCGGCATCTTGCCGTGACGCATCCCCTCAGGCCCTTAGGTGGGGAGAGGAGGGGACTGATGCTCGATCACGTGTCAGGAGGACCTACGTGACGTTATTAGTGGCTACACAGACAGCCAAGAGGAAAGACGTATGAGGGGTCTGGGATGCAACGAAGACGGGCCTCAGCGCTGGCTCCTGGTATGAGTTCTAGCCACGCTCCTCAGACTGGGTGTCAGGAAAGTGGCAGGTCCGTTTCTTTCCATCCAGGCTGCCCTCTTTGGCTCATTTGTCTGCAGATGCTTTTGATTTGGGGCTGGGAGGGTTGACATTAGAGTGCAGCAGGTGTCCTTCAGGAGGACCAGGCTCCGGGTCAGAGGCCGGGGAGAAAGGGAGTGATTGTCATGCTGGGAGGATGTCATGTGTCCAGTCTCCCCTGGCCGGGCCTGGCTGGGGGTGGCAGGGTCACATAGGGGCATAGTTGGCTGAGGGGCCTCTCTCCCACCCAACTCCAAGTGGACACCCCCAAACACATTTAAGCCAAGTGTTCTTTCTGTAGCCTTCCTGTGTTACCTGTTTGTGTGAGATGTGTTTCCATTAGAAGCCTACATGGTCAGTTCTGGGGTGTCGGGGAGCAGGTGGGCTGGGAGGAGATTCGGAAGAGGGTCATGTCACATAATTCCCTTTGAAACACTTTGAGCGTAAACAAGGAGGGGGAACTCTAGATGCCTTTGGGTACAGGGATGGCGAATGACGTTTCGGAACTGAGTGGATGCTTCGTAAAGCTTGTAGTGTTGTTTAGAAGATACGCAGGAGAGAAATTTAAGAGGTTTCTGCTACTGAAACATGTAACCAGCTAAATAATCCATTGGTGGAAAAAGAACTGTGGTGCTCAGGTGCGGAGCCCTGGGGACTGGGGACAAGCCGGGCTGCTTCCCAAAGTGTTTGCGAGTCTTCCCGCGTAGCTCGGTCTTGGCAGAGCAGTGAGGGCCCTTAAGGAACTAATCAGGACTCCAGAAGGTAGAATGGTCTTTGCCTGAAACTGGTGGGAGTTGTTAAAAAGCTGGACCTCTCTATTACAGAGGGGACCTTTCTATTATAGGGGGACCTCTCTTTTATAGGGGGCCCTTTCTATTATAGAGGGACCTCTCCTTTATAGGGGGTCCTTTCTGTTATAGGGGGACCTTTCTATTACAGGGGGACCTTTCTTTTGTAGGGGGTCCTTTCTATTATAGGAGGATCTTTCTATTATAGGGGGACCTCTCTTTTATAGGGAGTCCTTTCTATTATAGTGGGACCTCTCTTTTATAGGGGGCCCTTTCTATTACAGAGGGACCTTTCTATTATAGTGGGACCTTTCTTTTGTAGGGGGTTCTTTCTGTTATAGGGGGACCTTTCTATCACACACATACACACACATACATGTGCATGCATACATACATACAGACACACTCACCAACACACACACACACAGACGCCTCCCAGGCCCAGAGCGGGTGCCCAGCAGGAGCCCTGCCTGAGAAGCCACTCATTAGAGTTCAGGACTGCCTACTAGAGATTGCTACTCAGCTCTGGTCCTGAAAGCCGGTGGATTAGATGCAGAGGTCCCAAGCTGTGAGTCAGCTACAGCAAATGCCTTGCCGGCCTGGCGCTGTGGAGCGAGTTCGTTGATGAATGGCCTGTCCATGGAGACGCAGTGTGCGTGGCTCCTGCTCTGTGAGCAGGTCTCCTGGCGGACGGTCTCGTCCTGCGAACAGCACAGCAGCCGTGGAGCCTGTGCTTGCTCTCCGTGTGTGCTGGTGCTCTCCTCCGCCGCACGTGGCCGCCAGTCTGTTCTCGTTGTTTTCAGAAGGTCTATACCCATGGTGGCCTTTGACCACACGCAGTCTAGCACAGCCTTCCCAGGTGCTCAGGAGACAGTTGTCATTAAAAGGCAGACCTCCCATGCCCAGCAGCATGCTGCAGTGAGCAAGGCGCGTTCAGGAGCCCATGTGCGCTCACAGACACAGCTCCTTCACTCTTAACCACAATCCAGTTACGACAACAAGTTTGATTACGCCATCATAGATGACTATACAACCTAAAAGTAACACTGTGTTTTGTGTCATTGAAAAAAGATTAAAAAATTCATATCAAATGTCCATTGCACACCCCCCCCCCCCAATGGTCTGGGCACTTTGGTTTTCTCTGAGGGTCTGCAGGTTAAAGATCCCCACGGCAGGGGCAGCGTGATGTGCCAGGGCTGCCCATGGCAGGCAGCGAGGAGGCCTGTGGGATGCGTGGAGCTGTGCTTCACAGCCTTGGGCATTCGGGCTCAGATGGGCTGGGGAGGCATCCCAGCATCTCTGCTTTTTGGTAAACTCGATGCAGTTATGACATGAGATCAGGTGTAAGGGTTGTTGGTTACTTCCCAGCAGGATGGGAATATGGGATTTCTGGAAGGGAAGAGTGTCAGGTCCCCAAACACCAATCTCCCCTACTTTGCAGCTTTACAACACTCAGCAATTCCCACCCGCTTGCCGTCCCAGGGCACTTGTGATAAGCTGAGCTTGACTGCACTGGAGAGGCTTGTGCTGGGCCCTCCTAGGGGCTGACGGTGCCCATGTTCTTGTCCCCTCTGTCCAGAATCCCCTGGTTGCCTATAAGCAGAGGAGAGGCCAGATGCTGAGCCTGTGGGTCTGCAGTGGCCCCAGCTCAGGGCTGTGCACGGTTCTGCGTGGAGCAGGCAGTGTTTCTGGGTTCCTTGTGGTCCCACTTTCAAAGCCACATCCTCCCCCAGGCCCTCCTCCCTGACTTCTCACACTGTGGTCTATACCCTGAGCCTGCTGTGGGCCTCTGCATACTACATCTGTATCAGGAATCACCGAGCACAGTTTTAATTACTAAAACAGGAAACTAGAATTTTTTTTTTTTTTTTTTTTTTAATGAGGAAGGCTGGAGTATAGTGGAGGCATTATAACTCACTATAACCTCCAACTCCTGGGCTTAAGTGATCCTCCCTCCTCAGCCTCCTGTGTAGCTGGGATTACAGGCACCAGCTAACATGACTGGCTAATTAAAAAAAATAAATAAAAGTTTTGTGCAGAAGGAGTCTGGCTATGTTGTCCAGGATGGTCTTGAAATCCTGGCCTCAAGTGATCCTCCCACCCTGGCCTCTCAAAGTGCTGTTGGGATTACAGGCATGAGCCAGTATGCCTGGCCTGGGATTTTTAATATTTTAGGAAGGGGTAGAAAACTTCATTAGCTGCTGCTCCAGCCTCCCTTGACTCTTGCCCCTTCAGTGTCCTTTGGTGAAGGTCCAGAAGGCCATGGAAGAAGCAAAAAGAGCTGTGGGGGTGAAACCCTTTCTCAACCCTTTGTTATGTCCTGTTTCTTCTAGTCCAGCTGTCCCTGGGGAGCTTCAGAAGGGTGGGGAAGCGTCATACGATAGACTGCGGGTTGGAGTTTTGCCCCACAGAAGGCCAGCCACTGTGGCCAGGATCTCTGAGGATGGCGGCTGATGCCAGTCAGGTGCCCTGGTGATGCTGGGCTGCAGACAATGTGGAGAGGCACCAGCTCCAAGCACTTGGTCCCCCGTGCATCCTGGAGCCCCCTCTCCTGATCACGCCACACCCTCCCCTCTCAGGTTCTTCCCTGAATATGGGACTTTCTACTGGAGAAATGGGGCAGAGTCCTTGTTCCCACCAGCACCTGGCAAAGACCAGTGATGTGTTTCCTGAATCCTGGATCCTAGTTTTCTTGCTGAACATGGAGGTGGGCGTGGTACCTATAAACACCAGGGTGGCCCCTTGGTACCCCACCAGCTTATCAGGCATTCTCAGCACAGCACTGAACATGGAGGTGGCTGGGGTACCTATAAACACCAGGGTGGCCCCTTGGCACCCCACCAGCTTATCAGGCATTCTCAGCACAGCACTGTAGCACAAACACATTGTGTATTTATTAAAATGGACACTCCTGGGCCTTTTCCAGCTTTCTGGATCAGAATCTCTGGGAGATTTGGCCAAATCAGTATTTTTATCACCTCCCCCAAGTGATCTGCTTTGGGGAAAATGCTCTTCTATGGCCCAGTATGAAAACATAAGACACTGTAGTTTTGTTTCTAAGAGAGAGTATTCTCTGCTTTCTGGACATTTTCTTACAACCTTGAGTTTGGATTTACTTGTACATCATGTCCCTGTAACACTGATCTTGCTGCCAAGCACAGGGATGTGTCTGAGATGCTCACGGTAGAGCTGAGATCAGCGCTCAGGGAGAGGCCTCA
>NW_003852575.1:2463-9819 GCF_000181295.1 Otolemur garnettii | reverse complement strand
GATCAGCGCTCAGGGAGAGGCCTCACGGTGGAGCTGGGATCAGCGCTCAGGGAGAGGCCTCACGGTGGAGCTGAGATCAGGCTCAGGGAGAGGCCTCAACACCATGTCTGCATCCATGTAGTGCCACCATGGGGACACTTTTTTAAACCTCTCATTGTTCAGAGGGGTCCTAAAACATATGGTATTCAATATAGATGAAAGAAATAGGATTTGAAGATGTAGAGACCTCAGAGTATGCATTAAATAGTAAGAAGTATTGGAAGGAACAAAAGAGATGGATTTTCAAAACTGACATATACAAAAATGTGACACTTTTCTGATTATTTCTATTATGACTGAATCTATACTTAGGATATGTAACACTGGTATTATTTTTCTGGTATTGGTGAAATAGAGGTCAGGTGTGACAGCAGGTAGAATAAACCAGGATGAAGCCAAAACATAAAATTAGAAATTCTTATTTCTAAATTACAATCAGTGAATGGAAAAGGCAAACTTTGAAAATTTTTAAAAATAATTTAATCACTATTTATTTATTTGAAATAGAGTGTCACTCTGTTGCCCAGGCTAGAGTGCCATGGCATCATCATAGCTCACAGTAATCTCAAATTCCTGTGTTCAAGTGATCCTCCTGACTCAGCCTCCCAGAGAGCTGGGACTACAGGCATGAGCTGCTGAGACTGGCCAGCTTTTTAAATTTTTATATGAAGCCATGGATTTTGCAAATGTTTTGTATCTTGATGAATATTTAAAACGAACAATTCTCCTTTCTTCTCCTCCCATGGCCAAACTCGCTGTTCGTCCCTTTTTCTGGTTATTTTAGGATTCTTGGTCTCTTATCAGTTTTGGTCATTTGAATAACGTGAAACGGGGAGAGCCGTCCCCAACACACTGCCCCATTGAGAGGAACAGGAATACACTCTTGATGAGTTTAGAAACATCAAGACGATTGTGCAACCCAGCAGTGAAAACAAGAGCAAACAACAGTAGAAATCTCAAGCATTTTCACAGCAGAAGGCGTAATTCTTACAGCGCATTGCTGAAATAGTTCCACCAGCCATCCGGTTTCCTTTGTGTTAAAACCACGAGCCAGAGTGATTCTATCCTCCAGACTCACGAACATTCTGTTGCCATGTGAATAATTTATCAGGCCCAGTTGCATTATTGAAGATGTTAAATGCAGCTACTGTGGCCTGGAATCTGAGCGGGCATTCTCAGGACTGGCAGGATGAACGTGTTGCACACATTTTAATAGGGCAATATTATCATTCCGGCGCTGGCCCCTCCCAAGGGTTACATGGCTTGTTTGGGATGAACTCTGTGAATGAGACCGGCAGAGACTCCGTTCCTTCCTGAGAGGATCAAGTGTCAGAACTGCTGAAGACAGATGGGCGATCTGTCTGGAGCCAGTGCTTTAATTTTGCCCCCTCCTCTAGAAGGAATGTATGTTATTTTTAAAAGTTTAGAAACATTTATTTTCATTAAAAGATCTAGTTAGTAAAGCAAGACATTCCACAGGAAAATTGAAAATGAAACAGTGAATCTTCTCAGTAATTTGCCTTCATGAAAACAAATATTGGACTCTGAGAATTTGTGTGCTCCGGAGGCACCGAACATGGAGAACTTCTACAGTGACTGTTATTGGGAATAAAGAAATAGAGGAAGGACATGTTTTTAATATTTTTGCTCCTCTTTGCCCCTTAATTTCATCTTAACTCATGTTAATTTTGTCTAAACTCATGAGCGAAGCAACCTTCTCAAGCCAGCATTTTACAGTGACCTCAACCAACAAAACTGACCTTTTCTTTTCCCCTGTGTTGCCAGGAAATTGACATGCAGCGGTCGGGTCCAGCAAGCCACCCACAGGTTCTGTTTCATCTGTCCAGTCCGAAGAAGGTCAGGAATGTAACCCTCGTGTAGTGAAGGCTTCCCGGGGCGCCGCTGTGCACCTGGCTGGTGATTTACAACACAGGGGCGCCATCATTCCTCTCTGTCCTGGGACCGGGCTCCAGCTTTGCCGACATTACCTGAAGGGCCGTGTCAGAGGCATGGGAACTGATATTTTCTGGCAAGAGAGAAAGAATTGATTTCTCCAGATTGCAAAGTAGAGGTTGATTTTTAAGACATTTCCAGGTTTTGGTGAATGTCACCAAGTTACTAAGACTGAGCAGCAAATTTATCAGGAAGCCATTTCTCATTACTCACAACTTCCACTCGCCAATCCCATAAATGGTGGGTAAGTCCACGATCTGCCAGGACTTTTAAAACGGTTCTATTATCTCAAATCATATTAAGATGATATTCGTGTATGTTTAATATGTAGGGGTAACATTGCATATTATCACTGAAATAAGGGGATGAAACTCAGGGTCAATCAGAAATCTAAAATTGACTGGGAAATCGGAGGTCCACAGGTTAAAGAGAGATTCCATTCTGACTCTGATGCACCGGGGCCTGAGTGTCTCAGGGTTGAGTATTTACACGAAGACGCTCACTTTCATCAGCTTCCTGTCAGGCTCCTTCTCGTCTCCTCAAATGAATTAAAGGTGACGATGCTTTGTGGGGATGTCCCTCATAGACCACAAACACCACGGAAAGAGCTGGAGATGGCACTGTGTTCTCTAATGAATAAAAAAGAAAACACCAGACACTGAGTCTTGCCTTTCTTAGCTCTTTCTGTTCAGAGAGCAGTTTAGAGAATCAGGCATTTCCAGGAAGGACACCAGGAGGCTTCTCCAGAGAACCATCCCACCCTCGTGTCTGTCTTTGCCTCCTGACCTTTGCCCCATTTAGAGTTAGTGTGGATGTTCTTATGAAGAATAAAATTGCTGACTTCTCCAAATATGTTTCTTTCTCCATGTAGATAGACGCTGTACATTTTGCTGTCCATCCAACCCTTTCATATTTAACCTAGGGGCAGGACTGAGTATTATTGTTATTTTTTAAAATTAAGTTCTGAGTATTATTTGACTGAGCTCTGAACTGGTTGGTACAGATTTCTATGCTGAGTAGTAATTACCAAGTGTTTTGAATCCCTCATGCCCAACCATGCTATTGCTAAAGTAGTATTTGACTTTTAAAATGTGTCAAGATTTTAGTGAGTTCTTTAAAATTACTAAGTAGAAGCTGCAAATTTATCATGATGATGTTTCTCATCCGTCAACACTCCTCACTAATCGAATGTTTGGTAGACAAGTTCCTACACTACCATGATTCATAAGGTACTTTTATTATCTGAAACCACATCCTATCCCTCCCCGGACCTTTTCCTGTGACCCACAGCTGACTCAGGAGAGTTTTCTGGCTCAGCATGGGGCTGTGGTGGGCATCTGTTTTGACTGGCTGACCTCAGTGTCCATTCTGGCTTGGCACTTGGCATGCAGTATCTATTTTGTATGAGCAGTGTTCATGCCTTAATGATTGTCATATATTTTGAATATCACTAGTGTTTAGAGGGCGTGAAGAAAAGTTCTCTCTTCTTTGACTGTGTCCCGGATGTGAGCAAATTGGCTGCCTGTTTTCTTGGGAATGGAACTGCAATGCACAATCTCAAAATCTGTAAATATTGCTATATCACTTTTCCAAGAGTCCTTTCGATGGAAAAGATTCCCATTTCAAGTGCATAAAAATGAGATTTTTGCTTATTACACTAATTTCTTTATTCCTGGCCTATATACCTCTGTCTCCCCACTACCATCCTAATGGGGACAAGGACAAGGGCAAGACAAGGGGCTTCACGAGCCCTTCAGATGCTGACGCCTGAACTCACATTCTTCACTTAATGGTTTATTCCCTTCCAACCCATGGAAGCCAGATCCTAAGACGAGGCCAATGTCATGTCATTGGCACTTTTGTCACCTTTACAGCACCTGGTAAACAGCCAGTGTTCAGTAAGCGTTGACATCGAGCAGGTCAATATTGAGCAAGGCAGTATGTTGAATGTAGTGAGCATTTGCTCTCAGCCTTCTCTAAAAATATTTTTGTGGTTATGTTAGGAGTCAAAGGGGTCATATCTAGAATATAATTGAAATTTAAGTTTTGACCTCTGAAAGACCAGAGTAAATGAGTTCCATGCAAGTTTCTCCAACTTAATCGAATCCTCCTCAGATATTTTTTCATTTCTCAGACTACGGGAGGTTTTATGAGGTCACTTCGGAGCAGGCTCTCCTACTGTGCCTTACTCAGGAGCAGGGCTTCTTAAAGGGACCCCTTCGTGAGAGGAGGGTGTGCTACTTGGACAGAACCATCTAGAGCTGTCTATCTAATGGCGTAGCTACCTGGGGCTATTTAAATCAAATTATTTGAACTAAATAAAATGTAAGATTCATTTCCTCAGTTGCACCAGTCACATTCCAGGTGCCCTGCAGCCACATGTGGCCAGTGGCCACTGGAATGA
Source organism: Otolemur garnettii (assembly GCF_000181295.1). Taxonomy (NCBI): domain Eukaryota; kingdom Metazoa; phylum Chordata; class Mammalia; order Primates; family Galagidae; genus Otolemur; species Otolemur garnettii. The sequence continues at coordinate 5,423 of NW_003852575.1, read as the reverse complement.
ACAGTGCAGGCCACAGGTTTCTATTGTTGCCAGAGTTCTTTGGGACTTGCAGAGTCCACTCTGAGGGTGCTACTTGGAAGTGACTTTGATGAGACAAGGACAAACACACAATCCCTGTTTTTTCAGCCATTTATCTTGCACTCAGCCAGTTTCTATTTAGGAAACCTGCAACCCTCAAGGCTACTCTCAACTGAAAATGGCGTTTTGCTGATGTGGTGAATTCTTCCCTCACTTCTGCACTGTGGGGAGCTGAGGCAGGCTCAGGGGTGGAGGGAGAGGAGACAGTCACAGAAAACATCGTGGTCAAGGTTGTTTCTCAAAAAAGAAGGTATGGCTGATCAGGTCACAAATATATTTAAACAAATACCCTTGATCGCTTCATGCTATAAAATCCTAGCCAGGAAAACCACACACGTCCTTCCCTCCTGAGTTCATCGACCTGGGTTGGTCTGCCAGAGTCCAAGCTTGTCTCCTGGAGCCCAGGATTTCCCCTAGTTTACTTGCTGTAGGACCCAGGTGATAATGCTAACACCTTGAAGCAACAGGAGAGCTCGGATAGAAGCACTTTCTTTGCTCTGTGTGACCCTGACCTTGGAAAACAGTCAAGGGCATTTGTAAAGTTCGATGGCACACTTCTACAAGTCTGGCGACATAAAAGGTCAGTGGATGCTGCAGAGCAAACATGAGATGCTGTGCTGACGTCCACGCCCCACCATTTACAAGCTCTCAATGTCCTTGTATAAAGATGGAGGATAGGGATTGTCCTCTCTGAAGGACAGGGGAACAGGAAGGGCTCAGAGATGAGGGAGTTGGGTGAGAGAAGGACGAGAAGCATGGGTCCATGGGAAGGCAGAATGGGACGAGGGTGTTAGTGGATGGGGATTCCTGCAGACCTGGGGCAGTTCCCATAGGCCTGTTACCATCCATCAAGTCTACGGGGGGCGGGGAGGGGGTTAGAGGGACCTGTATGTAGGAGGGACTTGTAAGGCTGCTGTAGTGGCCTTGGGTGGGAGTCACAGTCAAGACATAGACGCCCTGCAGGGAGCAGGTCAGGGCCATAAGACTCCAGCCAGACATTGTTCCTGCCTCCACTTGACCACACCAGCTAGATGCCCGAGGTCTGGGAGCCCTTGAAGTGACAGGTATGAGTCAGTCCCCTGGGAGGACTGGGCTGGAGGTACAAGGTGGAGAGTGGACGATGTGGAGGTGAGGGGGCAGCCAGGACATTTAGGAAGGAGAAGTTGACAAATGGGGAGTGTCCATGAGGTCAGAGGGAAAGACGTTCTCCCTCAGAGCCTGCACCAGTTCCTTGCCTTGGTTATGGAGGGAGGTGTAGGGGCCCTGCTCAGCCCCTTGCAGGTTTGCTGAAAACCAGTGACAAGATACGGATTAATGGGACAGAAGGTGTGTACACAAGACCCTTCAGAATGAAGATCCAAAGATCCAGGGGAAGTCGCCCACATTCATGTAGAAATATGATTGGGCAAAAGGGGGTGGTCTGCTGCTAGTGGACCTAGTGGGGGACCCAACTGTAGATTCTCCCCCATTCTGCCTTCCCCTGGACTGTGTGTCCTGTCCTGTCCTGTCCTCACCCAGTTCCCTCATCTCAGAACTCCGAGTTCTCCTCTGTCCCACAATCTGTGGCCTCTCTGGGAACACCTTCTTTCTGGGAGGGGGGAAGGCCCTTTCTGGAGTGGGAGTCTCTGACCTACACTTAAAGAGGGTAGGTCAGATCATTTCTTTACAACCAGTTTTCATAGTATATTTTTGGGTTTTATGGGTGGCTTTCAAAATAAAGGCTCTGGTTTCTACAACGACTCGCCTTGGGAAAGAGGGATTCTCGTTTCTGTGGCTGCCTCCAGGGAGAATGGGATCGAGAAGAGGGCAAGCCAAGGTCAGAGAAACACTTTTGCTTGAGGCCTTCATGTTGGGGTGCTGTTTCCAGAGTCCCAACGAAGGGTAGCATTGGGAGGAAAGGAATCAGCTGCCTTGAACTTGAGCATCTTTGATGTCCATTTGCACCTCAGTAGAATCGGGGGTTTGGAGGAGAGACCCTTCAAGTTCCTCTGGAACTTACTGTCATACATACACTTGCATACACGCTCACATGCAGCACTCACATGTGCGCACACACACCCTCCTCACTGATGTGGCCCAGTTGCTGGAACGGAGGCTGTTCTGTGTGAGTGCGCGCAGATGTCCCTGGGCTCTGCCACATCGGGCTGGAGCTGTCTTTTTGCAGACGATAAATATTTCATTCTCAACTAGCACAGCCTGTAAGTCATGCCACGCACAGTGATGGGGAATCCCACTCCAATGCTCTGGAGAGTGCTCTGACCTGGCCGCCCACACCTTGACAAAGTGGGAGTGTGAGGCACCTGGGTCCCCAGCTGAAAGTGGCCCTGGCATTGCCTTTCCTCTTCCTTGGGAGGGGGGGCCTCGTCACTTCTAAAAGTACAATGGGATTTTGAACCGCGGAGCGGTGGGCAGATCTGTGGGAGTGATTGCCTGAGCTGTGGCATCAGACTGAGACCTCCACGTCCGGACTCATAATCACGCCAGGTCAACAGAAAATTGATTGGGCCCAGTGAACTCTGCGGGGACGCGCAGCTTGGAGTATATGGATTGTATTTCCTTTCAGAAACCTTGACAACAGGTGATACTTCACAGGGTAACTCGGTTTGGGAACAACTGGTAAAACGAAGATTCCACTTCATGGATAAAAAGACTAGGATAGTTCACTTCATAGCAAATTACTTTCTAAATCAAACCCAGGTTTAAAAATTTCAGTTGATTGAGATATCTTTCTTAGAAAGCATAGATAGGCCTGGGTTAGCTGAAGGGTGCTCAGCCAGCAGGGCCCTGTCACCCAGCAGCCGGTGATGGGTGAAAATACCTGCCTCTCCCTCCTCACAGCTGGTGCAATGTGTGTGTGGTGTGTCTGTGTGTATGGTGTGTAT
>NW_003852575.1:0-231 GCF_000181295.1 Otolemur garnettii | reverse complement strand
GGGTATGTGGTGTGTCTCTGTGTATGGTGGGTATGTGGTGTGTCTGTGTGTATGACGGGTATGTGGTGTGTCTGTGTGTGTGGTGGGTATGTGGTGTGTCCGTGTGTGTGACGGGTATGTGGTGTGTCCGTGTGTATGGTGGGTATGTGGTGCGTCCGTGTGTATGGTGGGTATGTGGTGTGTCTGTGTGTATGTGCTGTACAGTGTGTATGTGGTGTGTCTGTGTGTATG
>NW_003852574.1:3338384-3343005 GCF_000181295.1 Otolemur garnettii | reverse complement strand
GTACATAGTTATGCTATAAGAAATAAAAAAAGAAAAGATTAATAAAATTGATAAACCTTTGGCCAACCTAACAAGAAACAGAAAGATAAAATCTCTAATATCATGTATCAGAAACAATAAAGGAGAAATAACAACAGATACCTCAGAAACTGAAAAAATCCTCAATGATTGCTACAAAAATCTCTATTCCCAGAAACATGAAAATTTGAAAGAAATAGACCAATACCTGAAAGCTTGCCCCCTCCTAGACTCAATCAGAAAGAATTAGAAATCTTGAATATACTTACATCAAGCACCAAAATAGCATCAACAATATGAAATCTCCAAAAAAAGAAAAAGTCTGTGACCAGATGGCTTCACATCTGAATTCTATCAAACCTTGCAAGAGGAACTAGGACCTAAATTATACAACCTTTTCCAAAGCATAGAAAAAGAAGAAATACTTCCCAACACACTTTATGAAGCAAATATCATCCTGATACCTAAACTAGGAAAGGATCCATCAAACAAAGGAAATTATAGACCAATATCATTAACATTAATGCAAAAATATTCAATAAGATCTTAGCAAACAGAATTCAACAACACATAAAAAAAATTGTATACCATGATCAAGTTGGTTTTACTCTAAAGCTACAGGGTTGATTCAACATACGCAAATCTATAAATATAATATATCACATCAATAAAAGAAAAAACAAAGACCATATCATTCTCACAATTGATGCAGAAAAAGCTTTTGATAATATCCAGCATCATTTCGTGATCAGAATTCTTAATAAAATAGGCATAGAAGGGACATTTTTTAAATTAATAGAGGCCATCTACAGCAAACCCACAGCCAGTATCATATTGAATGGTATAAAACTGAAAACATTTCCACTCACATCAGGAACCAGACAAGGATGCCCACTGTCTCCACTGCTATTCAACATAGTAATGGAAGTCTTAGCCATGGCAGTCAGGCAAGAGAAAACAATCAAAGCATATAAATAGGGTCAGAGGAGATCAAACTCTCACTCTTCACTGATGATATGATCCTATACCTGGAAAATTCCAGGGACTCAACTTCAAAATTCTTAGAAGTGATCAAAGAATATAGCAGCATCTCAGGATACAAAATCAGTACTTACAAATCAGTAGCTTTTATATATGCCAACAATAGTCAAGCTGAAAAAACAGTCAAGAACTCTATTCCTTTTACAGTAGTGCCAAAGAAGATGAAATACCTGGGAATTTACTTAACAAAGGATGTGAAAGATCTCTATCACTAGAACTATGAAACTCTGAGAAAAGAAATAGCTGAAGATGTTAACAAATGGAAAAACATACCATGCTCATGGCTGGGAAGAATCAACATTGCTAAAATGTCCATACTACTCAAAGCAATCTACAGATTTTTAATGCAATCCCTATTAAAGCACCATTGTCATACTTTAAAGAACTTGAAAAATAGTACTTCATTTTATATGGAATCAGAAAAAATCTTAAATAGCAAATGCATTACTCAGAAATAAGAACAAATCAGGAGGTATCACATTACCAGACTTCAGACTATACTATAAATCTATAGTGATCAAAAGAGCCTGGTACCGGCATAAAAACAAAGAGGTAGATTTATGGAACAGAATAGAGATCCAAGAGATGAACCCAGATACTTATTGTCATTTGATCTTCAACAAGCCTATCAAAAATATTAAGCGGGGGAAAGACTCCCTATTTAACAAATGTTGCTGGGTGAAGTGGCTAAAAACCTGTAGAGGAATGAAACTGGACCCACACCTTTTACCATTAACAAAAATTGATTCTAACGAAACAAAAACTTTAAACTTAAGACATGAAACTATAAAAATACTAGAAGAGAGTTCAGGGAAAATACTTGAAGAAATTAGCCTGGGAGAATATTTTAGGAGGACCCCCAGGCAACTGTAGCAACACCAGAAATACATTACTAGGAATTGATCAAACAAAAAAGCTTTTGCACAGCCAAGAGCACAGTAAGTAAAGCAAACAGACAACCTTCAGAATGGGAGATGATTTTTGAAGGTTATGTTTCTGACAAATTTCTGATAACTAGAATCTATAGAGAATTCAAACTAATCAATAAGAAAAGAACAAATAACCCCATTTCCATGTGCTCAAGAGACTTAAACAGAAACTTCTCTGATGAAGACAGGTGCATGACCTACAAACACACAAAACAATGCTCATCATCCTCAATCATCAGAGAAATGCAAATCAAAACCACTTGAGATATCCTCTAAATCCAGTAAAATTAGCCCACATCACAAAAATACCAAAACTACAGATGTTGGCTTGGATGCGTAGAGAATGGAACACTTGTACCCTGCTGGTGGGAATGAAAACTAATACAACCTTTTTGGAAAGAAATTTGGAGAACACCCAAGGAACTAAAAGTAGACCTACCATTCAATCATGCAATTCCTCTACTAGGTATATATCCAGATGATCAAAAATTATTTTACAATGAAGACATTTGCACCAGAATGTTTACTGCAGCCCAATTCATAATAGCCAAGGCATGGAAACAGCCCAAGTGCCCATCAACCTATGAATGGATTAACAAATTGTGGTATATGTACACCATGGAATACTATGCAGCCTTAAAAAATGGCGACTTCACATCTTTTATGTTTACCTGGATGGAGATGGAACATATTCTTCTTAGTAAAGTATCTCAAGAATGGGGAAAAAAGTATCCAATATAATCTAAACTACTATAAAATTAATATATAATCACCTACACATTCATATGAATAGCAAAACAAAACTACAGCACAGGAAGTAGAAGGGAAGAGGAAATAGAGGGGAGAAGAGAAGGGATATGGGAAGAGGGAAGGTATTTTGGGGGACCTCACCAAATGTGCATTTAAAAACTGTTGAGAAATGAGTGTAATTGTGATGGATGTGTTACTTAGTTCAGTGTAAGCATTTCACATTGTATATCAAAGCAGTACACTGAACCCCATCAATGCATCAATGTACAAAGTTATGTTTTATAAAAAACAAAAAAGGGAAGAAAAAGTATCCAATGTACTCAGTACTATTATGAAACCAATTTATAATCACTCACACTTTCGTACGAAAAATGAATCTCAACTATAGCCCAGGGTGAAGGAGGGAAAAGGAGGGAAATGGGAGGGAAAGAGGGAGGTTTGATGGAGGGAGGGCAAACGTTGGGACCACACCTATGGTGCATATTGCAAGGGTACATGTCAAATCTATTAAGTTTAGAGCATAAATGTCTTAATACAGTAATTAAGTAAATGAAGTGAAGGCTCTATTAACTAGTTCGATATAAGCATTCCAAATTGTATTTAAAATCAGTACATTGTACCCCATAAATGCATCAATGTATACTTGATCTATGTGTTTGACTTAATAAAAAATAAAGAAAAAACATATTTAATTCAGAAGATAAAATAATTTTTTATGAAAGCCCTGGAGAGTCTAATGAACCTAGGTTTGGGGTCTGGCTGGGTGTTCACTTGTTATATGACTTTAGACATATTCTTTATCCTTTATAGGGCTCTGTTTCTAATCTGTAATGTAAGAAGATTAATAGTGATTGTAGTGATAATTAAAAGGAGATAATATATGTAAAATACAAATAATAAATCATGTTATATGTTGTTATCATTACTGTGAAATTAATAAATGCCTTATCAACTATATTGCTTTAAATGAGTTAACATAAGAATTATACTCTGGGAGGCTGAGGCAAAAAGATCATCAAGCTCAGGAACTTGAGACAAGCCTGAGTAAAAAGCAAGACCCCATCTCTACAAAAAATAAAAAAATTAGCTGGGCATGGTGGTGAATGCCTACCTTCTCAGCTACTCAAGAGACTCAGGCAGGAAGAACACTTTATTCCAGAAATGAGTTTGCAGTGAGCTGCAACGATGCCACTATGCTGTAGCCAGGCTGACAGAGCAAGACTCTTTCTCCACAAAACAAAAAGGAGGGGAGGAAGAATTAGATGAACTATATCACTCTCTAACAAATCTCTCTTCCTTATTAATCAGACCTATAGGCAACTTGCTTAACTTGTTTTCTTGCAGGAAAAGTAAAGAAAAATTACATTACATCTGTAAAATGAGTATACTTCCTGTTTCACATAGTTACTATTATTAAAAAATAATACCAGCTCGACACAGTGGCTCACATCAGCAATCCCAGCATTTGGGGAGGACAAGTCAGGAGGAATGCTTAAGGCCAGGAGTTTGAGACCAGCCTGGACAACATAGCAAGACATAGTCTCTACCCAAAATAAGAAAATTAGTGGGATGTACTGGTATATTCTGGCTACTTGGGAGTCTGAGGCAGGAGGATAGTGTGAGCCAAGGAGTTAAAAGTCAGCATGAGCCAAGGAGTTAAAAGCTACAGTGAAGGCTCGGCACCTGTGGCTCAAGTGGCTAAGGCGCCAGCCACATACACCCAAGGTGGAGGGTTCAAATCCAGCCTGGGCCCGCCAAACAACAATGACGGCTGCAACCAAAAAATAGCCGGGCATTGAGGCAGGCGCCTGTGGTCCCAGCTACTTGGGAGGCTGAGGCAGGAAACTCGCTTGAGCCCAGGAGTTGGAGGTTGCTGTGAGCTG
>NW_003852574.1:3312644-3337837 GCF_000181295.1 Otolemur garnettii | reverse complement strand
CTATTTATTTCTTCATACCAAATCTTCCATCATGTATTTTATACTTGCAGTACATCTCACTTCATATGCTAAATTTTATCACAAATACTTGACCTATTTAGATTTTATAAAATTTATAGTTGAAAAAGGTGAATTAACATATTAAAGTTGTTTGAAATATACTTAAGCTTCCCAAAAACCAAAAATTACTCCTCCTTTAATATTCACATTTATAGTAACAAAACTAGTTTATCTCTTTTAGAATAATTTATTCAAATTTACAGTAACCTGTAATTTGATTTCTGCAGTTATCAATTTCAAAACTATGTCCAAGTTAAGTAAATTCAGTACTCTTGTATTAACTCAATATTATTAGGGTCAAATCCGAAGAGGGACCATATAAAATGAAAAGTAATTATAAATTAGTATCAATAAAAGTTCTTCAATTTTATGTTACAGTTTTGGTGCTCTATTTAAATAAAACTGTCAATAATAATTAAAATATCCTATATATTAATTCATACCAAAAATTTATAAAATCATTACTATTTATTAGGAAAAGTTTCAACAAAAATTTTTTTGACTATCACAAATAAGGTTTTACTTTCTGTGAAGCTTCAAATTTCACTTGTTCATATGGAATGTGATATAAAGAAGAAAATGTAAATCATATTCACATTTTGGTCATAAATTACTGAATATATGGCAAATATTCTTTTGTAAGCCTTCTGTATGTATGATAGTTTAATACAAGGACTTGGAAAATCATACAGAGAATTCCATGTACTGTTTACTCAGCTTCATTCATTGGTAAGATTTCACATAACAACTCTTCAAAATCAGGAAACTGATTTTGTTACACTATTAACAACTCAGTTATAGAGAAAACACATATGTAGATTCAAACAGCTATCAGCACAATCAGGAACTGCACCATTACCACAAAGAAACTCCCTCATATTAAGGCTTAATAGTCATACTTTTATCTCAACCTTAAACCTTGGCAAACACAGATCTGTTTCTATCACTGTAAGTTTGTCACTTCAAGGCGGGGTGTGGTGGTGGGTGGATTGCTTGAGCTCACAGGCTGGAGACCAGCCTGAGCAAGAGTGAGACCCTATCTCTAAAAATAGCCAGACGTTGTGTTGGGCACCTGTAGTCACAGCTACTCAGGAGGCTGAGAAAAGAAAATTGCTTGAGCCCAAGAGTTTGAGGTTTCTGTGAGCTATGATGCTACAGCATTCTAAAGAAGGTGACAAAGTGAGACTCTGTCTCAAAAAAAAAAAAAATTGTTACATAAACAGAATCACAAAGTATGCAAGCTTTGGAAGTTGAATGTTTCCATGCAGCATAATGTCCCTAGATCAATCTAAGTCGCTAGAAGTATTGATCATCCATTCTTTTTTGTTTCTGAGTAGTATTCTATAGTTCATTTATCCACTCACTCATTTTAGGCTATTTGGATTGTGTCCAGTTTTGTCCTATTACAAATAAAGTTTCTATGTAGGCGAGGAGAGGTGGCTCCTGAGTGTAATCCTAGTACTCTAGGAGACCAAGGCAGAAGGATTGCTTGAACTCAGGAGATCCGGACCAGCCTGAGAAAGAGCAAGACCCCATCTCTATTAAAAATAGAAAAAACTAGTCAAGCATTGTGGCAGGTGCCTGTAGTCCAGCTACTTGGGAGGCCGAGGCAAGAGGAACGCCTAAGCCCAAGAGTTTGAGGTTGCTGTGAGTTATGATGATGCTATGACAACTCTAGCCTAGACAACAGAAGTGAAACTCTGTCTCAAACAAAAAAGTAGTTTCTATGTAAACATGTACAAATTTCCAAATACGCAGTACTGTGATTGTTTGGTCATATATTAAGTATATGTTTAACTTTATAAGAAAATATAAAACTTTTTTCCAAGTGGGCTGTACTATTTTACATTCTTATCAACAATCTGAGAAATCCCAATCCACATTCTTGCCATCATTTGCTATTATAAGTATTTTCATTTCAGTCATTATAATAGGTATACATGTATTATTAATATTTCACTGTAGCATTAATTTACATACCCTAATGGTTAATGATTCAGAAAATCTTTTCATGTGCTTTACGGCTAGCCACATATCTTCCTCAATGAAGTACTTATTCAAATCTTCTGTCCAATACCTAACTGAATTGCTCAGCTAATTGTTATCACTCATACAGAACTCTTTATGTATTTTAGATATTTAAAGGCTCTTGATGAATACATGATTTGGAAAGATTTTCTTCCAGTATATGGTTTATCTTCTCATCTTCTTAACAGGGTCTTCCACAGCACAAAAGTATTAGTTTTGACAAAGTCCAATTTATTGACTTTTGTTATATGGATCAATCCCTTTATTATCATGTTTAAGAATTCTTAACCCTAAGTCATGAAAGTTTTTCCTAAATTTTCTTCTAAAAGTTTTATAGTTTTATGTTTATATTTGGGCCTATGATTTTTTAATAAAGAAATTTAGGCAAGCTTCCTTTTTTTACTTTTGGCTATGAGTATCTAACTGTTCTACACCATTTGTTCAAAAGACCATCTTCCATCTATTTAACTGCTTTTGTGCCTTTGTCAAAAATCAGTCATGTACTCTTGTGTGAACCTACATCTCACTCTTTACTCTGGTCTCTTAATCTAAATGTCTATACTATTAGGTCTGATGGAGAGTAAACAGATGGCAAGGAAGTAAGAGCAGAAAGCAGAAACTAAACTAAGAACATACATAGTAACAAGTTACTAGTGACCTTCAAGTGACCTATAGCTCATTACCATCTAATTAGGATAGCATGGGTGAAGTTCCATGAAGAACTTGTGGGAAGACTTAAGAAGATACATGTCAAGGAGGAACTGTTACATAACCAATCTGTCGTGTGATCTATTAGGTGACCTTAACATGTCAATCACTCCAACAGGTGGAAAATGGCAACCAATCTTGCTAGGAGAAAGGTGGGGTAAACTAGGAAGCTTATAAAAGGCAGATACTCAGATTTTCTATCTTTCTCTCTTAATGAAAATTGACCCATTCCCTCTCTCTCAAACATATTTTCATTTTGTGTAGCCTCCTTCTTTACCTTCATTCTTTCTTTTGTGTGATAAACTGTGTAAAATTGCTTGTGTCTGTGATCTCTTCATTATCATCTCAACTTGGTATGAGTATTTATTCTAGACACTGGCAATCGGGGGAATTGTGATTCTGCCAAATTTATTATTCTTTTCTAAAAATTGTTTAGCCATTCTAGTTCTTTTGCATTCTCATGAAAATTTTAGAATCAGCTTATCTACACCTAAAAGAATCCTGCTAGGACTGTTTTAGGAATCATATTAAATGTGTAATCTGAATAAAACAAACATTTTTAATATGTGAATCTTCCAATCCATGAGTATGTCTCTCAATTTATTTAGATCATTTTTGCCTTCATTCATTAACATTTTGTATTTTCAGTATACAGGGCTTATATATGTTTTATTAAATTTATAGGTTTCATTTTTTTTCTTGAGCAATTATGAATGGTATGATGTCTTAAATTTAGGTTTTCAATTATTCATTATTTCTACATGGCAATGATATTGTGTGTGGAGTATATTTGGATACGATATCCTGTGATTACAAATTCATTTGTTAGGAAGTTTTTTAAAACTCTAGTGTCTTTTGTTTGTACATTCCTTGGGATTTCCTATGTAGCCAATTATATCGTCTGCAAATAGGAAAATTTTTATTACTTCATTTCTAATCTGTATCTCTCTCCTTTCTTGCCTTATTGCATGCATTAATCTTCTGTGTTGAACAGTAATGTTGACAGCAAATATCCTTGCCGTGTTCCCAAAAGCAGACTATCACTGTTAAGTATGACATTGGCTACAGGTTTTTAAAGGTGTCCTTTATCAAAGTGAGGAAGGTTACATCTATTAGTAGTTTACTAAAAGTTTTATTCATAAATGACCATTGAATTTCATCAAATGCTACCCTCAATGAATTGATGTGATCAAGTGGTTTTGCTTCCTTAGAATGTGAATGTAATGGACTATATTGATTTTCAAATACTGACTCAAACCTGCATCATCAGAATAAACCCTGATTGTCCATAGTGTATAATTCTTTTTATATATGTCTCAAATTCAATTTGCAAATATTTTCTTGAGGATTTTTATGTTTATACTTATGAGAGATATTGTTCTATAGTTTCCTTTTTTGGTATTGTCTAGTTTTGTAACAGGGTAATTACAGCCTCATGAGAAAATGTTGTGTAAAACTGGTGTAATTTCCGGACTTGGATGTTTCTTTTTGCAAAGATTTTTACTAAAAATCCAATTCCTTTAATAGTTATAAGATTTTAAGATTATTTGTCTTGTGGTGTGGAGCAAGATGGCGGAGGGGATGCATCGCTGGGTCAACTCTCCTCGCAGTTTTAGGTGAGTAGAGGGGCTGGATCTTTCCCTGCATGGAGTACTGGCACAGATAAGCAATGCTGGGTGTGCAGCAAAGAGGTGAATTGCTGAATTGGAAGTGTAACCCAGAACCGTGCTATCTGCCAGAAAAAACTCAGCACCGCAGCTGAAGCAGTGCCAGCTATGGCTGGCAGCTGGGGGGCTGGCGGCCAGTGGCCTAAGATGGCAGAAACCAATCCCTCCCCCACAAAGTACTTCTATACCTAATTCGTGGGGAGTTTGGGTGTTTTGCAGAGTGTGGTGAGGCAGGACTGGGCCATAGAGTCTGGGTTAACAGAGACTGGTGGTGGGGTTACCAGAGACTGGTGTTACCAGAGTCCGGCAGTGAAGGGTGAGCAAGGAGGAGAAAGAGGCACCTCCTTATAACTGCTAGTGGGTGAAAGAGTTCTGCCTCAGGCTCCACTGGAGAGGGATATCTCCTCATTTATGCATGTAAGGAAGGAATATATGAATAAAACAGAGATCTGGTTATGGATTTTACTGCTGAAATGCCTGCTAGGGTGAGAGAAGGGTAGTTTTTACTGTGATATTCTCTTAAAGAATAGGAAAGTATGGTTAAAAGGTTTCTGTCTTATTGATACATCCTTTGGGTAGGGAGAATAAGGTCTTCATTGACACTATTTTTTCCCAGCCCCTGGTTATTTCAAAGTTGAGGGCTCCTCTATAGACCAGGTCGAGATACATGGGTCACTACAAACACTTTAAGACAGACTATTATCATTCATTATTTCACTTCTAAGAAACTGTCAACAGCATCCTTTCTGATTCACCCATGCAAATTTAAACTTGTTTGGCTTATTGGTATTTCTGAGAGAGCTTCATTTGTTTCTGTTCACACAGATTTACATTTTTTGATTTTTGACTATCTCAAAACTTATAATGACCCACATGGAAGACAAGGAAATAAAAGTCACCAGGGAACCCCTTCACTTCCTGAGTCCCCAAATCCCTGGCCAGTACACTCTCTTTTCCCTAACTTTCAGAGTTTTCCAGTAGGTAAATTATGTGTTTTGTCCAGGGCTTTTGTATTCATTCCATCTTGTCCAGAACCCAAAATGTGTTACTTAATTCTGTGTTTAGATATTATGATTATTTATAAATGCTATCATCTTCTACTCTCTTAAGTTTCCAAAATCTTGCTTTTCTTTACTGGGTTTTCATTACATTCTCTATTAATTGTTGGCCCAGTGAAGTGTCACATATGACAATATCCTTTAAGTTTAGTAGCTGTAAGAAACTGTTAATACAATTTCTTGGCCTTTATTCACTATGGAGTTCACAAAAGATGAAAGCTAAGTAATTCTAGGGGCAGTGCCCGTGGCTCAAAGGAGTAGGGCACCAAACCCATATGCCGGAGGTGGTGGGTTCAAACCCAGCCCCAGCCGGAAAAAAAAAAAAAAAAACCTAAGTAACTCTCATGGTCAGTGAGTAGACAACTTTTTTGTGAAAGAATCTGGGGACAAAACAATAAGTGAAATAGTTGGGATCCCTGGTGTTATTGAATTTACATTCTAGTGACAGGAGCATGGTAGAGGAACAATAGGCATATGAATAATGTGTTTTCCTTAGGTTGGAAAAACTCAAATCTACTATGCTTCATTAGTGTTAAGAATAAACATCTGAAAAACTGTAGAATTAACATAGGTTAGATAATTTTTTTCACTTGGTACTATGAAATTTTAATGATGTGGTAAATAATATTCAACTACTTACCACATACAGTTGCTTCCACAGACTGGCCCATTCTTGTAGAGTTGCTGTAACCTCAGTCACAATAGAATCTTCAAGTGGAACAACAGTTTCATACTGCCTAGAACCAAAACCACAAAAGACAGCCACATTACCTTCTGCAATGTGTTCAACTCAATTTTAAATTCCCACCAATATAAAAGAAAGTACATCTAAATGGTCAAAGTTTCTTTTGCAGTGATGTACAGCAGTACTGTAACTGAATGGAATTAAGGTAAAAACATTTTAGTTTTACTATTTGAGCCCTCAATTTTATATATATATAAATCCTATAAAGGATTTTAAAATGTCTTTAAGACACACTTTTTTTTTTAGGAGTCTAGATTTTTTTTCCACAAAGGAAAAAACCATGATATTGCTGAAGTCTTACTTAGATTAATTTTGAAAATATTTATACCCTTTACTATTTTCTGTAATTCAAATTAACTAATACCCTTGGCAAAAAAGGTCTAGAAAAGCAGAGGGAGAAACAGACAATGGATTTTGAAAAGTTTTACAAATCTTGTGTGGGGGAACCACACAATGGATTCTGAAAAGTTTTACAAGTAATCGCTTATGTTGGTATTACATTTTCTTAGAAACTACTGTCAATATAGGTTCTGATAATTTCTGTCTTCATTATTGCTTTATTCCAAAAATTGGCCATTTCCTTCTTAATCTCATCTATTACCCAGCTATCATTCAACATAAGGTTGTTTAGTTTCCATGTCTTTGTATGAGTATGTAGATTCCTGTTATTGGTGAATTCAACTTGTATTGCATGATGATCCAAGAAAATACAAGGAATAATTTCCATACTTTTAAATTTGCTGAGGTTAGACTTGTGACCTAAGATGTGATCAAATTTGGAGGATGTTGCATGGGCTGATGAGAAGAATGTGTATTCAGTTTTTTTAGGATGAAATTTCTGTAGATATCTGTTAAATTAAATTATTGTATAGTGAAGTTTAAGTCCAAAATTTATTTGCTTAGTTTCTTCTTGGAGGATATAGCCAACACTGCTAAAGGGGTGTTAAAATCTCCAACCATTATGGTGCTGGAAGATATTAAATTGTGCATATCTATTAGGGTCTCCCTTATAAACTGAGGAGCATTCTGGTTGGGTGCTTAAATGTTAATAAGTGACATCTCATCATGTTGAGTGTTTCCCTTAACAAATTTAAGTGACCATCCTTGTCTTTCCTTATTTTTGTTGGTTTAAAGCCTAGTGTATTTTCAAATAAAATTGCCACCCCTGCTTTTTTCTGATTTCCATGCCTGGATTACAGCTGACCATCCCTTCACCTTGAGTCTATATTTATCCTTCAAGGTAAGATACGTTTCTTGTATGCTACAGATATCTGGCCTGAGTTTTTGTACCCAGTCTACCAACCTGTGCCTCTTAAGAGGACATTTTAAGTCATTCACATTAATTGAGAGTATTGATAAGCCTGACAGTATTTTGGGTGTCAAGTTTTTTAAAAGTCCAGTGGACATTATGAATCTTTTCACCACTGTGGAAATTGGGTTTTGGTCAAGAATTTCAGAGTCAGTTTACTTTGATGGCAGAGGATTTTACTGGTCATTATGGAAGATGGGTCTGAGGATATCCTGAAGACCTGGTTTGGTTATGGCAAATTTCTTGAACATGTGTATGTCATTAAAGTATTTAACTTCTCCATCATAAATGAAGCTCAATAGGATCCTGGTCTGAAAGTTGTTTTGTTTTAGGAGATTGAAGGTCAATGACCATCCTCTTCTGGCTTATAAAGTTTCAGCAAAGAGATCTTCAGTCATTCTAATATTCTTCCCATTGTAGGTTATGATTTTCTTACATCTGGCTGCTTACAGGATTTTCTCCTTTATATTAACTTTGGTGAAGTTAATTATAATGTGTCTAAAAGATGATTTATTTGGGTTGTGTCATGCTGGAGTTCTGAAACTGTCTGCTATCTGAATTTCAGTATCTCTTGCCATGCTTGTGAAGTTCTCCTCAATTATCTCTTGGAGTAGAGTATCTGTGCCTTTTGGACTATCCTCTTCTCCTTCAGGGATTCCTATGAGGGAAATATTCACTCTTTTGGAGTGGTCCCACAATTCTCTCAGGGAATGATCCATTTTTGCTCTCCACTTCTCTTCCTCTTTGAGCATTTGGGAACCTTCAAAAGCTTTGTCTTCAATGTCTGAGATCTTTTCTTCTGCCTGCTCCATTCCATTACTGAGGGATTCTACTGTATTTCTCAGATCTCTGAGGGCTGCAAGTTCTTGCCTCAATGTGTCAAAATCTTTGGTGATTTTTGTCTTTGAATTCACTTAATTTTTGAGACAACTTTTGAATTGCTCCTTGAATTTCTAATTCCATCTTTACATAAATAAATATTTAAAATTTTAGATCTTAACACAAGTAATGTTCACAAAAAGTTATTAAAAAGTTGTTATAGGCAGATTTAACTTGATAACATTTCTATAATATCTACACCAATTTAGAGGGGTAACATTTTCTGGGACTAAAAATGTCATACACTAGCATACCTGGAACCCAATTTATTAGCCCCAGTGAGAACATCATCTGCTTAGAAATAGCACAGGAAAATGTATTCCACAAAATTAGCAGTTAACATAATTTTCTTCCACAAGAAGATAGCTGACAAAGCATCACTATGTTCAAACATGACTAAGTGTATTAACACTGAGAATCAATCAATACATACATCATTTGAAAATGTTTGATGCTTTTACTGTTTTATTTTGACTCACTCTAGCAGATATAAAAGAAAATCACCTTGTAATAATGCTACAGCATTATCTATCCTCGATAAAATAAAAGCTTTCATCTAAGGGCTTGTTAAGAGTAAAATGTGACAGACGTGATACCAGCAAGATGGCAGAATAGGTGCTCTCTGTTGTCTTCTTCCCTAAAAAGATCAATTTGACAACCATCCCTGAGTAACTCTGTAGAAATCCAGGAGTCCAACAGAGAAGTTTCAGCAATCCACTGGAGCAAAAAAGCCAGAATAGGCATTGAAGAGGATAAGAAGAAAGTCTCACTTTACCTGATTCACCCATCCCCCAATACAGCACAGGTCAGTACCAAGAGAAACTTCCTCGGCCTGCAACTTCTCCCACAGTGGAAAGTGAAAGCACAGTGAGTGACCACCTGGATCTACCAGCCACCTGAGACACTGCCCAAGAGGCCCACTTCTCTCACCTCACCTCAAATACTGAGATGATACACATGGCTGAATGTTTGGAGCTGTTAGGAGCAAAAAATAAGTATGGTTTAGTTTACTTTAATTTTTTTAATTAAATAATACTCATCTTCTCAGATGAAAAAGAATAAGTCAATGATAGAAGTATATGTCATGACTTACTATGCAAAACTGAATTGAATGGTTAAGACAGCCTTTATTTCTTTGAGCTACTGTATAATTGGTTATAAATCATAATTTCCAAAGTTATTTCAATATACTACATCTTTTTTTATTTCTTATAACATAACTATGTACATTAATGCAATCATGGGGTACAGTGTGCTGTTTTCATATACATTTTGAAATACTCTCATCAAACTGGTTAACATAACCTTCATATCATTCTCTTAGTCATTAAGTTAAGACATTCATACTCTGCTTTTAGAAAGATTCACTTGTACCCTTGTAAGATAAACCATATAGGTGACCCCATCAATCACCCTCCCTCCCCCATCCACCCCCTGCCCATATTCTAAGGCTATAATTAGGTTATGACATTCCTATAAAAGCTATGAATTAGTTTCAAAATATGGGTATGTACATTGAATACTTTTTCTTCCATTCTTGAGATACTTTACTGAGAAGAACATTTTCTAATTCCATCCATATAAACATGAAGAAGATAAAGTCTCCATCTTTCTTTAGGGCTGCATAGTATTCCATGGTGTACATATACCACAGTTTATTGATCCATTCGTGGGTCGATGGGCATTTAGGCTTCTTCCATGACCTAGCAATTATGAATTGGGCTGCAATAAACATTCTGATACAATTATCTTTGTTGTAATTTGATTTTTTGTCTTCTGGATATATACCTAATAAAGGAATTGCAGGATCAAATGGCAGGTCTATTTTTAGTTCTCTCTGTGTTCTCCAGATATCTTTCCAAAAGGAACGAATTAAATTGCATTCCCACCAGCAGTGTAGAAGTGTTCCCTTTTCTCCACATCCATGCCAACATCTCTGGTTTTGGGATTTCGTGATGCAGGCTAATCTTACTGGGGTTAGGTGGTACCTCAAAGTAGTTTTGATTTGCATTTCTCTGATAATTAAAGATGGAGAGCATTTTTTCATATATCTGTAGGCCATGCACCTATCTTCTTTAGAGAAATTTCTATTCAAATCCCTTGCCCACCCTGAGATGGGATCGCTTGTTTTTTTCTTACTAATACGTTTGAGTTCTCTGTGGATTCTGGTTATTAAACCTTTGTTGGAGACATAACCAGCAAATATCTTCTCCCATTCTGAGGGCTGTCTATCTGCTTTATTTACTGTGTTCTTGGCTGCGCAGAAACTTTTTAGTTTGATCAGGTTCCAGAAGTTTATTTTTGACATTGCTTCAATTGCCCGAGGGGTCCTCCTCATAAAATTTTCTCCCAAGCCGATTTCTTCAAGTGTTTTCCCTACACTTTCTTCTAGTATTTTCATAGTTTCATGTCTTAAGTTTAAATCTTTAATCCAGTGAGAGTCTATCTTAGTTAATGGTAAAAGGTGTGGGTCTAGTTTCAGTCTTCTACAGGACGCCATCCAGTTAGCCCAGCACCATTTGTTAAATAGGGAATCTTTTTCCCACTCAATATTTTTAATTGGCTTGTTAAAGAACAGATAACGGTAGGTGGCTGGATTCATCTCTTGGCTCTCTATTCTGTTCCATACATCTACCTCTCTGTTTTTGTGCCAGTACCATGCTATTTTGATCACTATTGATTTGTAGTATAGTCTGAGGTCTGGTAACATAATTCCTCCTACTTTGTTTTTGTTCCTGAGTAATGTCTTTGCTATTCGAGGTTTCTGATTCCATATAAAATGAAGTATTATTTTTTCTAGATCTTTGAAGTATGACAGTAGAGCTTTAATGGGGATTTCATTAAAATTATATATTGCTTTGGGTAGTATTGACATTTTAACAATGAATATACTACATCTTAAGAGTGCTTCAGAAATAATTAGAAGATATACAGAAACAATTGAGAAAATCAGAATCTTAATTATCAGCACTTAAACATAAAGCAATAGGTGCTGTGTAACATCAGCTAAAGTTCTAGTGCTCTTCTGAAAGAGGAGGTTCATTGTAAACTGTCACCATCAGATTAAGATTCATGAAGAAAGTGAAGTTCCTAAAGAAGGGTCAGGCATGAAAGGCAAATAGGTGGAGAGATGACACCACACACCGTAATATGCTATAAAAAGAGGTATAGAGAAATATAGAGCAAGGAATATGGAAGAGAATTCATATTGGGGACACACGGGAGATAAGTTTGATAAGACAGAATGGTGTCATCATTGCAAGGCTAAATGATATAAACTTGACTCTGTGGAAACAGAGAGATATGGGTAAGGTTGTAAGACTATTATACATGATGCAGAAATTATGTGCAAGATAAACTGAAATACAATTTCTTTGGAGTTTCATCTAGTAAGTCTTTAGCTACTTGAATCATTGAGATCTAAGGGAAACTTAGATTGTTCTTATTTTAACGTTCTAAGACTTCTGACTTACCTCAATCTATACTAACCTAACCTAAACTAATATTAACATATTTCTCATAGGTTATAATATATAATTGATATTCTGAACATTTCTAAAATTCAAAGACAGCATTATCTAGAAATACTTTGTTCTATAGGCCAAGTAGAATACAGATGGAACACTGGCAAAAATGCCAAAAGAATTGAATTAGTAAGCCAATTTCCATATATGGTGAAGAGCATGAGAAATAAAAATTGGCAGTGAAAAGAGGGTCCCTTAACTAGATAAATATATTGCACAGCAATGTAGGATAGAGCATGAACTATAGGGTATGATAACTTGGCCTTGACTGCTATTTCCCACTTTCTGGTCATGCTACTTTGGTAAAGGTATATGACCTCTGCAAGCCTTGCCTTCATCATCTGAAATAAGTGGATAATTCCACCTACCAATCCAGGTTTCCAAAGTGTGATGTGGTAAGTGTAAAGTGTCAAATACAATGCCCAATACATAGGATATTAAATAAATGGTAGCTATTGTTGATTCTTTATCTTTTAATAGTCACTGCTACAAAAAACCAAATGCTATATAGAATGAAACAATACCAAAGTCAGCTATATTTTATATTGTACTTATATTGTATATATAATTTACAAAAACTTCCTATCAAAATAGCTCTTTAAGTTCATATTTTGGCTTGTTTCCTCAGAGCTCAATACACAGTAATAATAAACATTTTTTAAAAACAAATATATTTTTGAGATCCAAAATAAAATGAATATCTCAGTAGGACAGCAACAAAATAGGAAACACAGAGCAGTGACCTAGCATGAAATGATGTCTTCTAAGGCTCTCGAGTCGAAAGTCAGCTCTAGTGACTATGAGATTAGATTTACAAAGATAACAAGGACAAAATGTGCTCCAAATGAGAAGGGGGTCAAGGCCAGACTCACTGCTTAAAGCTTCCACAAAAAAAGCCCAACATGAAGCCCAGAAATACCTGCTATTAAACCTCACTTGAGACTATGGTTTTTAACAAGCTGCAGGACTAAGAGACTGGACCTAAAGCAGCCCCCTCCATACCTCAGCCACGGAGCAGGATCTGCCACACCCCAGTGTCATTGTGGGGAAGGAGCTCTAACATGCTGTTATCGGTCCTGGTTTGGGGGTTAGGGGAATGGTAGCAATAACTGCACAAGTACTACAGAGAGAAAGGGAAGGGGGGAAACAAAATCTCTCACTTCTGAAAACCAAAATTCTAACACACAAGAAGCCTCTAAAGTTCAAAAGCTTAAAAGTTAAATACAAATACAGATACTCTTCAATTTATGATTGGGTTATGTTCTGATAAACTCATTCTAAGTTGAAAATATCACAAGTCAAGAATGCATTTAATACACCTAACCTACCAGACATAAAAGTTTAACCTAGCCTACCATAAATGTGTTCAGAACACTTACATTGGCCTAGAGTTTGGCAAAATGATCTAACACATGATCTAAAATCTAAAATGATCTAAAAGCCTGTTTACATAAATATCTTTATAAAGTGTTGAGCATCATGTGTAATTTATTGACTACTGCAGTAAGAGTGAAAAATAGAATGGTTGCATGGATACTTGAAGTATGGTTTCTCCTAAATGTGTACTACTTTCATAGTACAAAAAGTTGAAAACTAAAACTCTTAAGTCAAACCATCACAAGTAAATGATGTCAGTAAATCCTTTTCAAATAAAATTAATTTTATTGAACAGTCTGATAAATGTTTTTAAATGCTCAGAATACATAGAGAAATGAAGAAATAACTTCTGTTTATAAAAGGAAAGAGTATAAAACAAAAACAAGCACAAATAAAACAAGAACTGACATGCAAAACAATCAAGAATCTTACAAATGAAAAATATTATCATCCAAATGTCCATTGACAAATGAATGGAACAATTAAATGTGGCAAATATAAATTCAATTGAAGTGGAACAAAATTGTAATGCATTCTATAACATGGACAAATCCTGAAAACATCATGCTAGTGAAATAAGCCAGACCAAAAAAAAAATAATAATAAGTTTTATTGTTCCATTTATATGAGGTACACAGAATAGGAAAATTCATAGGAATGAAAGTAGAATACAGATTCCCAGGGGCTGGGTAGAAGAATGGTGACTTACTGTGTAACACATGTAGATTTTCTGCTTGGGATAATGAAAAAGTTTTGAAGATGAATTATGATGATGACTGCACGACACTGTGAATGTACTTAATGCCACTGAGTCGTACACTTAAAGAGTTAAATGACAAATTGTATGTCATATATATTTCACTACAATAAACCACACAGAAATATTACCAATGAACAAAAGAAAAATCTCAATAGGATGCATAATGCACAGAATTTCAGAGAATCCTACTTGCATAATAGCACTTGAAGACATCACTCTAGAATGCAGGCCAGTAAACAAAGTAGGAAACAAACCC
Organism: Otolemur garnettii; assembly: GCF_000181295.1. Lineage (NCBI taxonomy): Eukaryota > Metazoa > Chordata > Mammalia > Primates > Galagidae > Otolemur > Otolemur garnettii. The sequence goes on along the minus strand of NW_003852574.1, from coordinate 3,323,466 downwards.
AAAGTATGAAAAACCCAAATTACTTAAGAGACATGGGAGAAAGATGGAAAAACTCTAACTTATTCCTGAAAGGAATCTCAGAAGAGAATAGACATGTTATTGAAAATTGTGAGGTTTTTCTTAGTTGTCCTGCATCATAATCACCTTCATATCGCCTTTCCATTATATAACTGTAAAATAATGAAAGCTTAATTCCTCAGCTTCCCTGTGCTCATGGTGTAGGCGACCTAAGCTACATCTACCTCAGACTTAGAAAAAGAAAACAATTACCCAAAGGAGCAGAGACTACAAAGAAGATAAGTTAGTAGCAGCTAGAGTTTCCAAAGGTAGGAATATCTTTTTTTTTTCCCATTTAATACTTTCTTTTTTTAATTTTTATGAATATATAATAGTTGCAATAGATGGACTACAAGTGATATTTTGATACAAGTATACAATATGTACTAAGTAAATCTGCATAATTGGGATATCCATTAACTCAAATATTTATCATTTCTTTGAGGAACATTCCAAATCATCTCTTGTACTGCATCATAATCACATATTGTATATTGTTTTAAAATATACAATAAATTACTGTTAACTATAAGTGTCCTCTTGTGCTATGAAATACTAAATCTTACGCCTTCTACCTAGCTATATTTTTGTACCCACTAATCAACTCCTCATCCTCCCACCTCAGCATCCTGTGAAAGCACCAAGTTTTAAGTTAGTGAAAAGAGAGGAGGTGGCAGGGTAAAGATGGTAGTCAAGATATAACTAACTGAAAAGATCTGAGAAAAGACTGGAAGGAAGTGACAGAGTTAACCAGTCACAATATTCCAAACATAAGAAAAAACATAAGTGGGCAGTGCCTGTGGCTCAGTGAGTAGGTCACTGGCCCCATATACCAAGGGTGGCAGATTCAAACCCAGCCCCAGCCAAATTGCAACAAAAAAATAGCCAGGTGCCTATAGTCCCAGCTACTCAGGAGGCTGAGGCAAGAGAATGACCTAATCCCAAGAGCTGGAGGTTGCTGTGAGCTGTGATGCCACAGCACTCTCCCAAGGGCAACAAAGTGAAACTCTGTCTCTTAAAAATAAAGAAAGAAAGAAAGAAGCAACATAAGCAAAAGACTCCAGGCAAGAACATACCTGAAATGGCTGAATAAACATAAGGAAACCAGTGACACTGAAGGTTAGAGAGGTAACAGAAAGCCAGATCATAAAACTCTGTGAGAATTTGTGTTTTTCTCTGAGAGGGTAGTTACTAGAAGGTTTTATACAGAGAAAAAAGGACCTCTATGATCTAATTTATAAAGGACCTCTATGGCATCTTTGTTGAGAATAAACACTAGGAGAGTATAGAGAAAAACAGAGAGATAAGTTAAAAGATACCTACTATAGTTAACACAGGCAAGAAAGTGTAACCATAAAAGTCTCTGCTTTTCATTCTATGCCATAATGTCACAATTTAGGACACTGAGCTTGCCCTTCTCCCTCATCTAATACTGTATAAAGCACAACTCTATGGAATAGTCCTCAAGATGCTCCTGCTTCTTCACATTGTTCTTTGGCAGCTGATGCTAAATAACTCTCCCAACCTTTCTTTGGTGGGCACTTTTACAAATTCTCTTTCTATTCTCACTCTTACATAACCACTTTGAAGGCCCAGCACTCTAACCCTCTTCAATGATGATAATAAGGTTCTTATAACGCTTACAAATGAAATATCCATAACTAGAAGAACAGTTTAACATTGTTTCCATTCTAAAGAAAAGTCTGAGGCTGATTTGGAAAAGTTTTACTAAAAAGACCAAGAACAAGATTGTAGAAAGAATGAATGGATAGATGAATACATAAACAAATAAAAATATCCTTAGGTGTAAAAAAGTAACTTAGCCTGCATTATCAAAAGCAATAAATCTTCTGGATACTGCTAATCTACTGATTCTCTCTCTAACTCTAGTCTGAATTACAAATTAAACAAATCTACCAGATGTAGAACGAATGTGTAAAAATTGATTATATGAATTAGAGTTATCTTGTCATGCCCAACTAAATCAGCATCAAGAGATCTTGGGGAAGGAAAAGGACTTGGGTACATAATGCCTACCAAGGGATTCTATCACAGGCCAGCTCTACCCAAAATAGCCTGCTATAACCATAACTCCAGTTTTACCTACTGCAGTCACTAACAAATCAGAGCTTGTCAGCTCCCAAAAACTTTACTAGTGACAATGAGTTTTCTTTCAAAAAATACCTAACATTTCTTTTTGCTTTAAAAAAAGAAAAAAGAAAGAAACAAAGAAAGAAAGAATAACCCCTTTGTTTTTCAGGCACACAGAAGATCATTTCCATCTCTGTGTATGCTCCAGGTGGCGATTCTGTTTTCCCAAATAAAACATAAAACATTTTGTTTTTTAAGAGAAAGAGTTCTCACTGTATATCCATGCTGGAGTGTGGTGGGTATTCACAGGTGCAATTACAGCCTTGAACTGCTGGGCTCAAACAATCCTCTTGTCTCAGCCTCCCAAATAGCTGGAACTAAGGCACACAAAACTGCCACCCAATGAAATAAAAACATTTTGTTTAGAGATTTGTCTCTGTATTTTTACTTGATTTTAACAGATGGATGAGACAATTTTATACACTCCATAATATCTAATTGGAAGAAGAATCTTTAGACAGGAAACCAGAGATACAAAAATCTGAATGCTCACTTTTCTAATGCTGATGCAAGGATTCAAACCTGTCACCTATTTTGCTTCAGCACTCATACAGCCAAAAATAAAACTCAAGTTTTGATCCTAGGATTGCTATGTTACAGGGTCAGTTGTATTCATGATCTTTTCATAAATATTAAAAATAAAGCAAGGCTGTTACTGACTTGGAAGAAATGGTAACCTGTTGATCAGAATAGAGATGGAAGGAAGTAACTTAGAAAACCCTGAGCTCCCTTCTAGGTACACATTCCTTTGTGTCAGAAAAATCCCCCATTCCCTACTGATGAGGGTGTCCTTGCTTTGATTGAAAGCTCTCAGATTACCTTACCTGAGTGACTAATGTTATAAAACGAAGCCTATTTTCTTTAAATCCTATACCATCCCATCATTGCACCCAGTGTCCCATAATTTAATCTGTTTACAATGTTGTGAAACAAACAGCCACTATTCAGGAGCTCAACTGTATGGAATTTCCCTCATCAAGTCTGACCTGGTACCACAACTGTTGAATCAGAACTGACCAGTAGCTATGGGCAACACTAAGACTCTGGTACCATACCAGATTAGCCAAGTAGATTAGCCAACTGCATAAGAGGACAGTATTTGGACTTACTTTTCCTGACTGCTTCATTTTTGGCATTCTGGCAACATGACCTTCAACAGACCATTCAATACCTTTGCAAGGAACTCATAAAAAAACAAAAGCAGATAAGGGGATGATGCTCACAGGAATCACTGATCTTACTAGTTACTTCATCAGCTAGAGCAGTGGACTTTAGACAACAATAGAGAAGGCATAGAATATTTCATTACACTAGCTTTTTTTAAAGCTGAGGCAATCCATATGATGTGATAAATGCCCTGAGCCAATAACCAATATAAAGTGGTATTTCTTGCACAACCAGAATACATGGGTCCAGAAACAAAACAATAGAGATGGATGGGGTATTTCTCACTTCACTCTCACACCAAATAACTCACCTACAATTTTTTTGCTTCCCATCTCTAAGAACTCCGCTAATTTAGAAACCAAGGGAAATATACATACACCAGATAAGCATATAATTCCAGGGAGAGGAAGTAAGATGGCCTACGAGAGGCAGCTTTTGACACAGGCTCCTGTCCAGGGAGAGATAATAGACAGAATGGACTCAATGAAGTTGAAGCTGAATGAAGAAAGTAGATAAGTGCACATCATCTCTAGTGAGGCAAAATAAATTCCAGGTACTAAATCCATTGCCAAGAGGAGGAGAGACCCCCTCCTTCAAGAGAGAGACTCAGTGTGTGCCCTCTGCAAGTGAGCAGGGAACAAAGGACCTCTTATTTTATCCCATGGGAGAGAACCACTAAACACTTGGCCTCCTTCTCCAGGGAGGTCCCACTCATGAGCCCAGGCATCATCCTGCCTGGCATAAAATTGAAAAAATATTTTCTGTGCAAGTCTGAACTCCCAGTCCGCTCACCCACTCCCCTCACCTGGCAGACTGTGTAGGTCTACACACTGCAGAGCCCAGAGTATTTGGCAATTCCATGAGAGGCCTGGGCATAGTGTGAGCCACTGGACAGCAGCAGGGAAACAATGACTTGCATGGAAGTTGGGGGCCTTGGGAAGAAAGGAACATGTGAGAAAGAAAAGGAAATTCTGCACTGCAGAGGTGCTCATGCCCCAACTCAGACTTTGGCAGGACATTCTCCTGAGCCTACTGCTCAACAGAGGGAACTGGGTTTCAGCCCCTCCTGTTTGCCAGTAGCAGTATATAGCAGGGGCAAGGTGCAGCCTCTGGTCTGAATTTGGAGGCACGCTTCCCTGCTAACATTGCCCAATGGAGGGGAACAGGTGTCAGCCCCTCAGGGTTACCTATTACAGTATGCAGAGGTGTAGAAGACACTGGCTCCCCCCGACTCAGGCAGTTGTATACTGGACTCCATTGCTAACTGTGCAGCAGTGTGGGGAAGCTGGGGATGGAGCTGCTGATGCCTCTGGACTGAATTTTGATGAGGTGCACCTTCTTGATCAATTTTGGAAGATAAAAAAAGACTCAGGTTGAAAGGATGGACATCTATAATACAGGCAAATGGAAATCAGAAAAAAGCAGGGTTTGAAATTTTATTTGCAAATATAAAATGATTTAAACCAAAAAAGATAAGGAAAGGCAAAAAAGGAGACTACTTATTTGACAAAGGAAACACTGAACATGAAGAGATTTCAATAAGTAACATATGTGACCTACCTAAATGCTCCTCAATTTATAAAGAAAACCCTAACGGATATGAACAACGTGATAGCTTCCTGCACTATAATAGCTGGAGATTTTAACAACTCTTGGACAATTCTGGATAGATCCTCTGAGAAGAAACTAAACAAAGAAATAATGCACTTAAACTCAACTCTACAACAAATGGACTTAACAAACATCTACAGAACATTTCATCCTAATAAACTGAATGCACATTCTTCACATCAACCCATCTTCCAAAATTAATCATATCTTAGGACACAAATATAACCTCAGCAAATTTAAAAGAACAGAGATTATTCCTTGTATCTTCTCAGACAACCACAGAATAAAGGTTGAACTCAATAGCAACAGAAATCTGCATGCTCACACAAAGTCATGGAAACTCAATAACCTTAGGTTGAATGATAGCTGGTCAAAGACAAGATTAAGAAGGAAATCATAATTTTTGGAACAAAATGATAATAAAGACACAAATTATCAAAACCTGTGGATACTAAAAAGACAGTCCTAAGAGGGAAATATATAGCATTAGAAGCCTTCATCAAGAAAACAGAAAGAAAGGACGTCAACAACTTAATGGGACATCTCAAGCTACTGGAAAAGGAAGAACAATCCAACCCCAAACCCAGCAGAAGAAAACAAATAACCAAAATTAGAACAGAAATAAATAAAATTGGCTCAGCACCTGTGGCTCAAGTGGCTAAGGCGTGAGCCACATACACCTAATTGGTGGGTTCGAATCCAGCCCAGGCCCGCCAAACAACAATGATGTCTGCAACAAAAAAATAGCTGGGCATCGTGGCAGGTGCCTATGGTCCCAGCTACTTGGAAGGCTGAGGCAGGAGAATCACTTGAGCCCAGGAGTTGGAGGTTGCTGTGAGCTGTGATGCCACAGCACTCTACCCAGGAGGAAAGCTTGAGGCTCTGTCTCAAAAAATAAAAAAAGACAGAAATGAAATTGAAAACAAAAGAATCATTCAGAAGATCAATGAAACAAAAAGTTGGTTCTTTGAAAAAATAAAGGAGGCGGAGCAAGATGGCAGAGGAGATGCATTCCTGAGTCAACTCTCCTGGTGGTTTCAGGTGAGGTGAATTGCTGGATTGTAAGTGTAGCCCAGAACTACGGTGTCAGCTAGAAAAAACTCAGGGCAGCAGCTGAAACGGCACCACCTGCGACATGCGGCGCCAAGTTCGTGGCTTGCACCCTGAGGCACCAGGTCCGTGGCTTGCTTCCTGAGAGACAGAAACTAATCCTTCCCCTACGAAAGGCTCCTGTGCCCAATTCGTGGGGAGTTTGCATGTCTTGCAGAGAGTGCAGTGAGGCGTGGATTCCTGGGTGGAATTTGGCGGCCAGAAACGGGAGACATTTGGACCCAGTTTGGGGTGTCAGGGATCCAGGCATTTGGACAGAAACTCGAGGGGAAGGGACTCTGCTTAAGAACCGATCCATCCTATAATTTTGGAAGTCTGTGGGGAGCTGCACTGACGCGGTGAATCGGCTCCCCCCTTGCAAACACTAAAGAGTCTTTTGAACGTTCTGCAGCAACAGTGGCAGTTGTGGCTCCTCCCCCATCAGAAATAAACTAAACTAAACACCAGGGCAAAAGGAGCATCCCAGCTCTTTTCCCTCGGACCACATGGATTTGTTTGAGGGGAAATCAGGAGTTGAGTGCAGAGAATCCATTCCCTTCCTACAAACACTGAAAAATCTTTTGAACGTCCAGCCCTGACGGGCAGAGGCAGCGGCAGCAGCAGCTGCAGCTGCGGCCTCTCCTCCACTGAAAAACAGACCACGAAAGGGGCGCCCCAGCTCTTTTCCCTCAGACCACAACAGTTTTCTGTTCAAGGGGAAATTAGGAGTTGAGTGAAAGTCTGGTGAAGTGCGAACTTGTGTCCCAAGTTTGGAGGACAGATAGGAGTGGGCGGCCAGCCAGGAACCAGATGTAATGTAAAACCTCCAAAATGGCGTCTCCATAACACCTCCCCCAGAAGCCGAAGAATTTGATCTGCAGCCAGCCATCCGGCATCTGAAGTTAATCCAAGACGCCCAACACTCTGTGGGAACTATTGTAGGGAGAATCTGGGCATCCTGCCAGCAAAGATTCTCCATATACATATATATATATATACACATATATTTTTTTTTTATTTTTATTTTTTTTCATTTTTTTTTATTTTTATTTTTTCCCCTTCTATTTTTGGTATTAGCGTAGGGACCACTCACAGTGCCACCTGTTTTCTAGGAAGTATACTGCAGCATAATTATATATATATTTTTAAACTGGAACCCCACCGCATTGAAAAAGGGATTTGTTTGTATATACTCAAAAAAAAAAAAAAAAACTAATTTTCCTAGCGGTGCCCTCCTTTTCCCTTTTTTTTTAATTTTTTACTTTTTTTTATTTTTTAATTTTTTTACTTGTTATTTTTATTATATACATATTTTGATTCTCTCTCTTCTTGGGTTGTTTGCTTTTCTATTAGTTTGCTCTATCATTTTATGACCAACATTTCTGTGGTTATCTTTTATTATTACTATTTTTTTTTCTTTTTCTTTTTCCCTTCTCTCATTTTTGATCTGTTAGTTGACTGGTTTGTCTGTTGCTCTGTTTACTTCTTTGTCTGTTTACATGTGGCTGAGTGTCTGGGCATTGGAGTGCTTGTATATCTGGTAACATTTTAGTCTGTTTATTTGTCTGCCTGGTTTCAATGTATCTTGTACTTTGCTAAGTCCCTGGGTTGGCTATATTCCCTAACTAAAATTTTCACATTCAATAAGAATTTGGAGGAATAGCAGATGAGAGCTGACTAGAGCTAGCTTTCAACATAAACGTCAGTTCAGGGAGAGAGACAACTATCAGAAGAACCCAACGAAGCTGAAAGTGGGGAGCTGAACTGAGAGAAGAGATAGACAAACACACATCCTCCCCACCGAGGCAAACCACGACTTCAAGAAAACAAATTCCAGGCTTAGATTGAACCGAAGCGGAATATTCTACAGCTCCCATTGAGTGCCTGAGGCAGATAGGCTTCAACTATCTCTGCTGGCTGGCCACAAAGAGTGGTCACCGAGTGGAGAAGGCATTGACATTACTGGGACTCTGTCAGGCACAAAACCCTGATGAACTCATTGACTTTACCTGGACTCTGGTAGGCACAAAACCCCGACTCACTCGCCCATTGGATACGACTGGGTTACAGAGTCTGGGTCAACAGAAACTTTGGTGGGGTTAACTGAGACTGAGGTTACCAGAGTCCAGTGGCGAAGGGTGAGTAAGGAGGGGAAAGAGGCATCAGCCTCCTTACTCCAAATTGTCTACTGAACAGGCCTTTCTGACTCCTCAGAGCATCAGAGTGAGCCACACTTATACCACCAGTAAACTCCTACTAATTAGTTGCTAGAGACCTTGTGATCTTTCCAACCAGGGAGGGGGTACTGACCGGGTCAATAGCTTTGGATCTCTTGATTTGGGCAAATTAACTGGTGGTTGAGGGAGAATCTCTGATGTTCTCGGGATTTTCTCAGGCCCAAATTGTCCTCAGGTGGAACATTCTCCTGTTGTCACTGAGTACCTAAGATAGTCAAGCCTCAGTTCCCTTTGCTGGCATGGGTCGAAGAACAGTAACTGAGTGGAGCTGGCACTGGCTCCACTTTGATTTTGGCAGACACAGAGCCCTGCCACACTCGTTTATTGGGCAACTAGGTCACAGCCCTCCGGGATCTCCAGTGACTGGATGTGACAAAGGTACAAAGTGGGGTAGGAGGCATCAACCTCCCTAGAATACTTTATTTGCTGGGTAGGTCCCTCTGACCCCACAGAACACTGGAGCGGGTCATACCTGCGCTGCCAGAAGACCCCTGCTGTACAGTTGCCAGAGACTTCTTGAACTCCCCTACCTGAGAATTGTGTTAACAGTGACACTTGTCTTATATCATTTGAACTGGGCCAATCACCTGAGAACTATCTAAAGTGATACCCTGCGGGTGTGGTTGAGAGAAGGTGTGGTTTTCCTCTCCCAACCATCACCAGTAAGGGGAGGGGTGACTTAATTGCTCTTATTTCTCCACAGCTGAGATCTTAACCCAGAGTAATTGATTTTCTAAGGTAGAACAGATACCAACTGTAAACAAGATAGAGACAAGCAGACCCGTAGGCTCTCAGACTGTAACATTACTTGCATCCTTGGCAAAATTCTAGGGGAAAAGATACAGACACTAGTCCCAGCCTTTGCACAAAAAGGCCAGCAAAATATCACTCCCAGATCCCCCAACCCAACTTCCTCCTACCAGCTCACCTAGCCAAGCAGAGTAAATCCAGCATGGGGCGGAGCCAGCAGAAAAATTCTGGTAGCAGGAATAACCACAGTGGAGCAACCTCCTCAAGGAAGGACGTGGCAGAGGTACCTAAAGATCCAACCCATAAAGAGATGGCTGAAATGACAGAAATTGAGTTCAGAATGTGGATAGTAACAAGATTAATAGAATGGAAGAAAGGAAAGAGCTAGAACTCCAAGAAATGATTCAAAAAATGTCTCAAGAAATTATTCAAAAGATGACCCAAGAAATTATTCAAAAGATGACCCAGGAATTCAACGATTTCAAAGACAAAATGATCAAAGACTTTGAAACTTTTGAGACAAGAGGTCACAGCCCTCAAAGATTTGAAAAACACGGCAGAATCTCTTCATAACAGAGTGGAACAAACTGAAGAAAGGATCTCTGACATTGAAGACAAAGCCTTTGAACAAGCCCAAGAGCACAAGGATGAAAAAAAAATGGAAAACAAGAACAGATCTTTCTCTTAAAGAGCTCTGGGATAATTCAAAGAAAACTAACATTCGCCTTATAGGAATCCCTGAAAGTGATGAAGCTGCCTCACAAACACAGAGGCTCTTCTTCATGAAATTTTGAAAGAGAATTTCCCAGACATCCCAAGAGATCCAGAATGTCAGATAGCAGATAGTTTCAGAACCCCAGCACGACTCAACCCAAACAAGACATCCTCCAGGCACATCATAATTAAATTCACTAAAGTTAATATGAAAGAAAAAAATTCTGAAAGCAGTCAGACGCAAGAAAACCATAACCTACAAAGGAAAGAGTATTAGAATGACTGCAGATCTTCCTGCTGAAATCTATCAGGCCAGAAGAGGATGGTCAGCAACTTTTAATCTCCTAAAGCAAAACAACTTCCAATCCAGGATCATATATCCACCTAAACTGAGTTTCATCTATGATGGAGAAATTAAATACTTTAACGACATCCACATGTTGAATAAATTTGCCATAACTAAATCACCTCTGCAGGAAATTCTCAAACCTATCCTCCATAATAATCATTACAACCCCTCACTACAAAAGTAAACTCACCCAGAAACTTTTGATCAAATTCCAACCTCCATAGTGTCGAAAGGATTAAAAATGTCTACTGGACTTTTGAGCAATTTGAGGACCAATATCTCACCAGGTCTCTCAGTAATTTCAATCAATGTGAATGGCCTAACCTGCCCTTTAAAGAAGCACAGATTGGCTGATTGGATACAGAAACTCAGACCAGATATCTGCTGTGTGCAACAAACACATGTTACTTTAAAAGATAAATACAGACTCAGGGTGAAGGGGTGGTCTTCTATATTCCAAGCAAATGGAAACCATAAAAAAGCAGGTGTTGTGATCTTACTTGCAGATACATTAGGGCTAAAACCAACAAAAATAAGTAAAGATAAGGATGGCCATTTTATATCTGTCAAGGGTAATACCCAAGATGATGAGATTTCAATTATCAATATCTATGCACCCAACCAGAATGCACCTCAATTTATAAGAGATACTCTAACAGGCATAAGCAACTTGATCTCTCCCAGCTCTATCATAGTC
>NW_003852574.1:3304523-3306008 GCF_000181295.1 Otolemur garnettii | reverse complement strand
AAAAAAAAAAGAATGACAACAAAAAAAGAAAAAATTAATAAAATTGATAAATCTCAGAAACAGAAAAGTAAAATCTTTAACAACAATCAGAAATGATAAAAGAGAAATAACAGCAGATAATACAGAAATTCAAAAGATCCTTAATGTTTACTACAAAAACTCTATTCTCAGAAATATAATCTGGAGAAAATGGACCAATGCCTGAAAGCACACTGCTTTCCTAGATTCAACAAGAAAGAATTAGAAATTTTAAATAGACCTATATAAAGCACTGCAATAGCACCAATTATACAAAAAACTCCCAAAAAAGAAAAGTCTGGGACCAAATGGCTTCATATCAGACTTCTACCAAAGCTTAAAGAAAAAGAACTAGTACATATATTAAATAACCTCTTCCAAAATATAGAAAAAGGAATCCCCCCCAACAAATTCATGAAGGAATATCAACACAACATGAAGCAAATATCATCATAATCCCCAAACCAGGAAAGGATCTAACAAAGAAAGAAAACTATAGACCAATATCATTAATAAATATAGATGCAAAAATATTCAATAAAATCCTAGCAAATGGAATTCAATGATACATAAAAAAGTTATACACCAGAATCCAGTTGGTTTTATCCCAGGAGTACAAGGTTGATTCAACATTCATAAATCTATAAATATAATATACCACATAAATAAAATAAAAAACAAAGACCATATGATTTTATCACTAGATGCAGAAAAAGCTTTTGATAATATCCAGCATCCTTTAATGGTTATAACACTTAAGAAAATAGGCTTAGATGGGAAATTTCTTAAACTGATAGAGGCCATCTAGAGAAATCCACAGCCAACATCATATTGAATGGAGTAAAATTTAAAACATTTCCAGTCAGATCTTGAACTAGACACGGATGCCCATTGTCACCACTGCTATTCAACATAGTAACGGAAGTCCTAGCCATTACAGTCAGGCAATAGTAGGGAATCAAGGGTATTCAAATGGGGTCAGAAGAGGTCCAACTCTCTCTCTTCATGGATGACATGATATTATACTTGAAAAACCCCAGGGACTCACCTACAAAGCTCTCAGAAGTGATCAAAGAATATAGCAGTGTCTCAGGATACAACATCAATACTTAAAAAAGAGTAGCTTTTAGATATGCCAGCAATAGTCAAACTGAAAACACAGTCAAGGACTCCATCCCTTTTACAGTAGTGCAAAAGAAGATAAAATACCTGGGAATTTATCTAACAAAGGATGTAAAAGACCTCTATAATGAAAACTATGAAACCCTGAGAAATGAAATAGCTGAAGATGTTAACAAATGGAAAGACATACCATGCTTATGGCTGGGAAAAATCAACATTTTTAAAATACCCACATTACCCAAAGCAACCTACAGATTTAATGCAATCCCTATCAAAGCACCACTGTTATACTTCAAAGAACTTGAAAAAAATAGTACTTCGTTTTATACAGAATAAAAAAAAAAA
>NW_003852574.1:3296206-3304275 GCF_000181295.1 Otolemur garnettii | reverse complement strand
TTAAACTTAAGATATGAAACTATAAAAATACTAGAAAAGAGTTCAGGGAAAATGCTTGAAGATACTGTCCCAGGAAAATATTTTACAAGGAGGACCCCTCCCACCCCCAGCAATTCAAGCAAAACCAAACATATATTACTAGGATTTGATAGAGCTACAGAGCTTCTGCATAGCTAAGGGCACTGTAAGTAAAGCAAACAGACAGTCTTCAGAATGGGAGAAGGGTTTTGTAGGTTATGTTTCCAAAAAAGTTCTGATAACTAGAATCCACACAGAACTCAAACTAATCAACAAGAAAAGAACAAACAACCCCATTTCTTTGCGGGCAAGAATATGAACAGAAACTTCTTTCAAGATGACAAGTGCATGGCCTACAACCACATGAAAAATGCTCATCATCTTTAATCATCAGAGAAATGCAAATCAAAACCACTTTGAAATATCACCTAACTCCAGTAAGATTAGCCCACATAACAAAATCCCCAAACTGTAGATGTTGGCATGGATGTGGAGAGAAAGGAACGCTTCTATACTGCTGGTGGGACTGCAAACTAATACAGCTTTTTTGGAAATAAGTGTGGAGCACTCTCAAGGAACTAAATGTTGACTTACCATTTGATCCTACAGTATCATTACTAGGTATCTAGCCAGATGAACAAAAAGCATTTTTACAAGAAAGACATTTGTACCAGAATGTTTATTGTGGCTCAATTCACAATAGCCATGTCATGGAAGCAGCCTAAATGCCAATCAACCATGAATAGATAAACAAATTGTGATATATTATGTACCATGGAATATTACTGAGCCATAAAAAAGAGGGAGACCTTATATCTTTTATGTTTACCTGGATGGAGCTGGAACATATTCTTCTTAGTAGAGTGTCTCAAGAAATGGGGGAAAAGTATCCAATGTACTCAATACTATTATGAAACCAATATATAAACACTTACACATTCATACAAATGATAAAATACAAAGGTAGTCCAGAAAGAAAGTGGGGAGGGAATGAGAGAGGGCAGTGGAGAGAGAGTATTTGGGATCTCACCTAATGTACACAATGCAAAGGGTACATTTCAAAACAACTAAGAGTGTATTATAAATGTCATACCACAAAAATAAGTGAAGTGATGGTTATGTTAGTTTGATTTAAGCATTCCACATTGTATATCCAATCATCACATTGTACCCCATAAAGGTATACAGTTATGATTTAATAAAAATTAAATTTAAAAAAAAAAGAATATAATTCCATTATATTGAACCTGAGATGACCATGAAGCCATTTCAAGTCCAGGTTAATTCCTGTCAATGAGCAAACAAACAAACAAACAAAAACAAGATGCAGTTTTAGAATTGCTTGGTGTGACTTTTACCAGTCCTCAAGAAGAAATAGGTTTGCTGCTATACAACAGAGATTGGAGTAAGCATGAAAGGAACCCAAGAAATCCCCGGAGCATGGAAATACTATGTTCTATAGTAATAGCTAATGAATGAGTATAGCATTTGCTATAGTTTGGACATGGTTTGGCCCCACCAAATTCCATGTTGGAATTTGATCCCCAATGTTGGAAGTGGGAACTATTTAGATAGAAAGATGTATCTCACATGAATGGTTTGATACCATCCTTATGATAAGCAGAAAGTTCTTGCTCTATTAGTTCCTGCAAAAACAGACTATACAAAAGAATCTGGCACCTCCTTCTTCCCCCCTTTTTGCTTCCTTCTCAACATATGATGCCTGCTCCAATTTTCCTTCACCATAAGTGGAAACTTCCTGAGTCCCTTGCCAAAAGCATATGCCAGTACCATGATTATTCTATAGCCTGTGAAACTGTAAGCCAAATTAACCCTTTTTCTCTATAAATTCCCCAGCCTCAGGTATTCCTTTAGCAATGTATCCCTATATAAATGTAACCACAGAGGGCTCAAATGCTATGTAGTATCTGATTAAGGCAAAGAGATAATTAAACAGGCTGTAAAGAAAAGATGTCATGGGCTGGGTATGGTGCCTCACACCAATAATCCTAGCAATCTGAGAGGCTGAAGAAGGAACATGGCTTAAGGCCAAGAGTTCAAGACAAGCCTCAGCATGAGTGAGATCCTGTCTCTCCAAAAAACAGAAAAATTAGCCAGGTGTGATGACATGCATTGATAGTTCCAGCTACTTGGGAAGCTGAGGCAGGAGGATCACTTGAGCTCAGAAGTCTGAGGTAGCTATAAGCAGGGTGATGCCATGGCACTCTACCCTGAGTGACAGAATGAGACCCTGTCTCAAAAAAAAAAAAAAAAAAAAAAAGACTTTGAGACGTTCTGCCCAGTGGATCAATAAAGGACCCTTGTTTAAAAAAGAAAGAAAGAAAGAAAGAAAGAAAAAGAAAGCAGAAAGGAAATAATTAACACATTTTTTTCATTAACACAAATTAATACCTGTTTTAACCTATAACCAGGTAAAGAAACATGTCTGCAACGTCTACTATCTAATATCTAATGTATATTTTTTCCTTACTATATTATGTATATACTTAGAAATTTTACTTTATTGACATTTTCCCTCTTTCTTTGCCAGATATTGTTTCCCTACCTATTTTTAAAGGGGTAGGATAAGGTTTAAACATATACTAAATATCAAACCTTCTGTAATATACCTAAAACATTATATATAGAGGAAATTCACTAATCATCAATTCTTATATTAGAAAAGACTAAAAATAAATTGCCTAAACACACAAATCTAAGAACTTCAAAAATATAATTTAAAAAAAAGGTCACAAAAATAGAAAATAAAGAATACTGGGAAGGAGGGAGCACGATGGTGGATGAAAAAGATGTTTAGCCAAGCCCCTCTGGAGCAACAGGGGAGAGGAAGAGGGCTGGATCATACCTAGCATAGAATACTGGCATCAAGTGGTAGTTCAGAGTCTGCAGCAAGGTTGTGGACTGCTGGATTTGGAGTGTAAGCTGGAGCTGCAGAGACCTAGCACACTGGAGACCCAGGCAAGTTTCTGCAAGTCTGCCCTGGCCACCCAGGGCGTCAATGGCACCACAGAGGTCCCAAAAGGGGCCTTTTGCAGTTTTCAATTCTTGGTGCACTCCCACGCGGAATTTGATAGCCAAATTGCAGTGCTGTCTGGAGCGGTTCTGCTGCAGTTTGGTGGCAGGTGAGACATTCATACCAGAAAGGTTCCCAGTTAGGGGGCCGCCCTTGTGCTAAAGGTCACCAGAAGGCTATGAGGGTGGGCCTCTTGCTGGGGGCCTAAGGCAAGGTCTGAGTTCCACCTGTGGGAAGCGGACCTACACTCATGACAGGCCCAGAGACTCTCACACGCCACTGGAACTGTTGTAGGAAGAATCTGTGAGACCTGCCTCTGAAGAATTTTTAAGAGCTGTGGAATCCCAGATCAGTTGGGTCTGAGGGCTGAGCAGGTAAACGGGCAATTACCAGGAACAATTAAGCTAGGAAACGGGCCCAAGCCTGGGAACCAGAGAGAAGTTAACAGCTGTGTTGTTCATCCTCCAAATTCACTGTGCCACCTGGTGTCCAGAAAGCACACTGCAACATAAATATATTCCTACTAAAGTCGGATCCCCACGTCATATATATGTGTGTACATATATATGTATATATAAATATTTTTGTTGTTGTTGTTTCTTTTTTCTTTCTTGTAGTTGTTGTTAATTTTTTCACTTCTTTCCCTCCCTATTAGTTGCTGATACTGCTTACATCAGGCTATTTGAGCTTTTTTAAAAATCTTGTTTCAATGTGTTTTATTTTTGTTAAGTTGTTTGGTTGGTTCTTCTCCTAACTTCCATTTTTACATTCAACAAGAGCAAGGGCTCCTGTATTTTTTCTTGGTTGCAGAATGTTATTGATTTATTCCCCTTCCCTACTTCAGTCCTCAGCATTCATTCAGTTGATAAACTCTTCTACTCTTCTCATCTCCTACTTAATGGTCTTCTGCATCAGCTATTTTTTTTCTTCTTTGTTTTTTGTCCTTCTTGTTTATGTATTCCTTTTCCTTCCCTCTCCTTTATTTGATTCAACAGTATGTTTAATGTCCTTTATCTATGCTTATTTAATATTTTTCTTTTTTTCCCATTTTGTACTTTTTATTTTTTTTCTTCTTTTTCCATCCTTTCTTTGCTGCAAGTGGGTGACACGGCTGTGGTCTGGCAGGTAGACCTCAGCTGTAGTCTGGATCAAAAAGGTCAGGAGAACTTTCTACCATTGGCCCTAGGAAGAAAGTACTAAGAAGATCATGCTGCAAAACTTTTCTATTTTTATTTCCTTTTTTTTTTTCCTCATCCTTACTCAATTTTTCCTTCTTGGTTTTTTATGTTTGCTCTTTATCTTCTCTTCATAATTTTGGCAGAGGAAGAGTCTGGCTCTGTTCAGTCTAGTAAGGAGTGCCAGATTTAGATGAACCCCCCCCCAACCCAGTTCTGCAAAACCCATGAGCTACAGGCATGGCCTGAGTACTATTCTAAACAATAACATTCTATCACTTCTATCATTCTCATCCTTCTTCCTATCCTCCTTCACTCCTGTTTTTCAATTTTCTTCTGTTGTTACCCTTCTCCTTTTTTCTTTTTTTTCTTTTTCTTTACTCTTACACTTTCTTTCATTTTTCCCCTTCATTTTTTCCTTTCCTCTTGTTTCTCCTTGCTTGCTCCAACCCTACTCTGCCTTCTGAACCCATACCAAGAGGCCTCTTCATCACCTAAACTCTGAGAAAAGGTAACTTGAAGCAAAGGAGGAAGTGACAAGGAAAAAGGTACACAAAGAGGTGAATAAGAAGAAAGCACAAATGAGGAGAAACCAAAAGAAAAATTCAGGCACCATGAAGAACCAAAAGAGCAACTCCTCCAAGAGACCACAGGCATCTTTTACAGAAGACTCATCCTATAAATAATTAATGGATCTAACAGAAAGGTAATTTAAAATGTGGATAATTAAGACAATAAAGGGAATGGATGAGAAAATAGAAAGACAGAACCAAAAGTCAGATGAGAGTTATGTAGAATATAGAAAAGATATGAATGAGCTGAAAGAAATAAAGTAGACAATCAGAGAACGTAAAGAAACAGTAGGAAGTATCAAAAATAGCTTAGAACATGGAGAAGAAAGAACACTAGACTTAGAAAAAGTCTTTGAATTAACACAGGTAGTTACAGAGTCAAAAAAAAAAAAAAGAGGGAGAGAGAGAAAACTGAGCAGGCACTTCATGGCTAGAAGATGCCATGAAGCATTCAAACATACAGGTAATAATTCCTGAAGGGAAAGACTGTCCCAAAGGTATGGAAGCCCTATTAGAGAGTATAATAACTGAAAATTTCCCAAGTTTTACTAAGGATCTTGACACACTTCTTTTAGATGAATATCAAACCCTGGGGCATCTCAACTCTAACAGACCCTCTCCGAGACACATTGTAATAAACCTGTCCAAAGTCAAGATGAAGGAGAAAATCCTGTAAGTAGCTAGGAATAAGCGCAAATTAACCTACAATGGCAGAGCCATTAGGATGACAGTAGACTTGTCAACTGAAACTTTCCAAGCCAGAAGAAGATGCTCATCAACATTCAATGGGCTTAAATAAAATAATTTTCAACCCAGAATCCTGTATCCTGCTAAACTTAGCTTCAAAATTGAAGGAAATATTAAATCATTTGCAGATATACAGGAACTGAGGAAATTCATCACAACAAGAAAAGAAATAGCTCTGCCAGAAATATTTAGACCTATTCTCAGTTCTGAACACCACAATGGACCACCACCAAAGTAAACACCTAGAAGCCAAAGACCAGAACTTACCTTCCACAATGGCACAAATGATAAAACTACACAACGTATCTCATAATAAGATGAATAGAATTCGACCACATTTATTGATACTCTATATAAATGTCAATGGGTTAAATTCCCCACTGAAGAGGCATAGGCTGGCTGATTCAATAAAAAAACAAAATCCATCCATAAGCTGTCTCCAGGAGACACACCTAGCCCTGAAGGACAAAGTAAGACTCAGGGTTAAGGGATGGAAAACAGTGTTTCAAGCAAATGGAAATCAGAAAAAAGGAGAGGCTGCGATCTTATTCTCAGATACAAGCAGATTCAAAGCAACTATAGTTAAGAAAGACAAAGATAGACACTTCATACTGGTCAAAGGAACAATACAAGAAGGTATATCAATCTTAAATGTTTATGCACCTAACTTAAATGCTCCCAGATTTATGAAACAGAATTTCAGGGGTCTGAGCAATCTAATATCCCATAATACCTTAATAGTCAGAGACCTCAACATCCCTCTGGCAGAACTAGACAGATCCTCTAAACAGAAACTAAGCAACAATACAAAAGACTTAAACATGACCCTAAAACAAATGAGATGAATAGACATATACAGAACATACTATCTCAAAGCAAAAAAATACACTTTTTTTCATCAGCTCATGGCACATACTCCAAAATAGATTACATCCTAGGATACAAATCAAACCTCAGCAAAATTAAAGAAATAGAAATTGTACCATGTCTCTTCTCAGACTACAAGGTGAAGCTCAATTCCAACAAAAACGTTCATCCTCACACAAAGTCTTAGAAACTAAACAACATTATGCTAAATGATAGTTAGGTTCAGAAAGAGATAAAAGAGGACTTTGTTTAACTTCCTCAAACATAACAACAATGAAGACACAAGTGACCAAATCCTCTGGGATACAGCAAAAGCAGTCAGTCCTGAGAGGAAAATTTATTGTACTAGATGCCTATCTTCAGAAAACAGAAAGTGAGCACATCAAGACACTCACAAACCATCTTATGGAACTGTAAAAAGAAAAACACTCTTACCCTAAACCCAGAAGAAGAAAAGAAATAGCCAAAATTAAATCAGAGATTAATGAAATTGAAAACAAAAGAATCATTCAGACAATTAATGAAATAAGAAGTTGGTTTTGGAAAAAATAAATAAAATAGATAAACCTTTGGCCAGTCTAACTAGAAATAGAAAAGTAAAATCTCTAGTAACCTGAATCAGAAATGATAAAGTGGAAATAACAACCGATGCATAGAGATACAAGAGATTATCTCTGAATACTTCGAGAAACTCTATGCCTTTGACAATGTGAAGGAAATGGATCCATATTTGGAATCACACCCTCTCCTTAGACTTAGCCAGGAAGAAATAGATCTCCTGGACAAACCAATTTCTTTTTTTTTTATTAAATCATAGCTGTGTACATTAATCCAATCACAGGATACAGTGTGGTGTGTTTTCATATACAATTTTAAATACTCTCATCAAACTGGTTAAGGTAGCCTTAATGTCATTTTCTTAGTCATTAAGACATTCATACTCTTCTTTTAGAAAGATTCACTTGTACCCTTATAAGATAAACCATAGAGATGACCCAACCAATTACTCTCCCTTCACCCATCCACCCCCTTCCCCATATTCTAAGGCTATAATTAGGTTATAGCTTTCCTATGAAAGCTATAAATTAGTTTCAAAATAGGGCTGTGTACATTGGATACTTTTTCTTCCATTCTTGAGATACTTTACTAAGAAGAACATTTTCTAGCTCCATCCATGTAAACATGAAGGAAGTAACATCTCCATCTTCCTTTAGGGCTGCATAATATTCCATGGTGTATATATACCACAGTTTATTGATCCATTCTTGGATCAGTGAGCACTTGGGCTTCTTCCATGACCTAGCAACTATGAATTGGGCTGCAGTAAACATTCTGATACAAATATCTTTGTTGTAATGTGATTTTTGGTCTTCTGGATTATACCTAATAAAGGAATTGTAGGATCAAATGGCAGGTCCATTTTTAGTTCTCCAAGTGTTCTCCAGATGTCTTTCCAAAAGGACCAAATTAGTTTGCATTACTCAGAAATAAAAACAAAGCAGGAGGAATCACATTACCAGACCTCAAACCATACTATAAATCCATAGTGATCAAAACAGCATGGTACTGGCACAAAAACAGAGAGGTAGATGTATGGAACAGAATAGAGAGCCAAGAGATGAATCCAGCTACCTACCATTACCTGATCTTTGACAA
>NW_003852574.1:3288676-3295897 GCF_000181295.1 Otolemur garnettii | reverse complement strand
AGCCCTCAGAATGGGAGAAGATATTTGCAGGTTATGTCTCCGACAAAGGTTTAATAACCAGAATCCATAGAGAACTCAAATATATTAGCAAGAAAAAAACAAGTGATCCCATCTCAGGGTGGGCAAGGGACTTGAAAAGAAACTTATCTAAAGAAAATAGGCACATGGTCTACAGATATATGAGAAAATGTTCATCATCCTTAATCATCAGAGAAATGCAAGAAAAACCAATTTTAAGCACTGAGATCAAAGAAATAATAAAAAAAATCTCTCAACAAAGAAATGCCCTGGTCCAGATAGCTTCACACCAGAACTGTATCAAATCTTCAAAGAAGAGCTTATTCCCATACTGCAGAAATTACTCCAAAAAAATGAGAAGGAAGGAATTGTCCCCAACACATTCTACAATATAAATATCACCCCGATACCAAAACCAGGAAAAGACCCAACTAAAAAGGAGAACTGCACACCAATTTCACTAATGAATACAGATGCAAAAATTTTCAACAAAAATCCTAGCCAATAGAATACAGCTTATCATTAAAAAAGTCATACATCATGATCAAGTAGTTTTCATCCCAAGGATGTGAGGCCTGTGTAACATACACACATCCATAAACATAATTCACCGTATCATCAACAGAAATAAAAACAAAGACCATATGATCCTCTCAATAGATGCAAAAAAAAAAAGCATTCGATAAAATTCAACATCCTTTTCTAATTAGATCTCTGAAGAATATAGGCATTGGCAACACATTTCTTAAACTGATAGAAGCCATCTATGACAAACCCACACCTAAACCCACACCTATACTGAATGGAGTAAAACTGAAAGCCTTTCCACTCAAAACTGAAACAAGACAAGGTTATTCTCTATCACCACTACTATTCAACATAGTGCTGAAAATTCTAGCCAATACAATCAGGCAAGACAAGGAAATAAAGGCATCCAAATGGGGGCAGAGAAAGTGAAACTCTCCCTCTTTGCTGATGACACGATCTTATACTTAGAGAACCTCCAAGTCTCAACCACAAGACTCCTGGAAGTGATCAAAACAATAAGAGTAATTTCTCAGGATATTAAATCAATGTCCACAAATGAATAGCCTTTGTACATGCCAATAAAAGCATAGATGAGAAGCTAATGAAAGATATAATTCCCTTCTCAGTAGCTTCAAAGAGAATGAAATACCTAGGAATATATCTAACAAATGAAGGGAAGGACCTCTGTGAAGAAAATTATGAAATCTTAAGAAAAGAAATAGCAGAAGTTATTAATAAATGGAAGAACATACCATGCTCATGGCTGAGAAGAATCAACATTGTCAAACTGTCCATATTTCCCAAAGCAATCTACAGATTCAATACTATCCCTATGAAAATACCAATACCATACTTTCAAGACTTGGAAAAAAAATTCTTCATTTTGTATAAAACCAGAAAGAAAACCCATATAGACAAGGCAATTCTTTATAATAAAAACAAAGCCGGGGTTTTAGGCTGTACCACAAGGCCACACTGATCAAAACAGCATGGTATTAGCACAAAAATACAGACATAGACATCTGGAACCAAATAGAAAACCTGGAGATGAAACTAACATCTTACAGCCATCTAATCTTTGATAAACCAAAAAAGAACATACACTGGGGTAAAGAATCCCTATTCAATAAATGGTGCTGGGAGAACTGGATATACACATGTAAAAAGACTTTGAAATTGGACCGGCACCTTTCTCCACTCACAAAAAATGATTCAAGATAGATAAAAGACCTAAATCTAAGACATGAAACAACAAAAATTCTCAAAGAAAGAGCTGGAAAAACACATCCTCAAACAAAGAGTGGGGAAGTTATCAGCCTGGGGAAAGAATTTATGAAAAAGACTTCTGTGGCAATTGCAACAACAACAAAAATAAACAAATGAGACTTAGTTAAACTGAAAAGCTTCTGTACAGCTAAGGAGACAAGAACCAAAGCAAACAGACAACCTACACAATGGAAATTTGCATATTTTGAATTGCACAAAACTTGATAACTAGGATCTACAGAGAACTCAAAGTAATCAACATAAAAAGAGCCAACAATCCTTTATATCTCTGGGCAAGAGAGATGAACAGAACCTTCTCTGAAGAAGATAAATGGCTAACAAATATGAAAAAATGTTCAGTGTCCCTAATTATCAGATATCATTTAACCCCACCCTGAGATATCATTTAACCCCAATGAGAATGGCCCACATCATAAAAACTCAAAACTGTAGATAATGGCATGGATGTGGAGAGAAGGGAACACTTTTACACTGCTAGAGGGACTGCAAACTAATACAACCTTTTTTGAAGGAAGTATGGAGAATCCTAAAGGAACTCAAGCTAGACCTCCCATTTGACTCTGTAATCCCATTAGTAGGCATCTACCCAAAAGGAAAAAAAATCCTTTTACCATAAGGACATTTGCACTAGACTGTTTATCATAGCTCAATTTACAATTGCCAAATGTGGAAACAGCCTAAATGCCCACCAATCCAGGAATGGATTAACAAGCTGTGGTATACATACACCATGAAATACTATTCAGCCACTAAAAAAGATGGAGACTTTACATCTTTTATTCTAACCTGGATAGAAAGGGAACATATTATTCTTTGTAAACCATCATGAGAATGGAGACGCAAGAATCCTATGTATTTGGTTCTGATATGAGGATAATTAATGACCTAGTACATGGGGGGGTTAGAGTATGGGGAGAGCAGAGAGACTAAAGGAGGGAGGGGGCTCAGGGGTCATGGTATGCAGTACACCTTTTGGGAGTGGGACATAAGTATAAGAGGATCTTTTTTGTTTGTTTTGTTTTGTTTTATTGAATGGTAACTATGTACATTAATGCACTTCTGGGGTACAGTGTAGGGTTTTCACACACAATCTGAAACACTTCCATCAAACTGGTTAACATAGCCTTTGTGTCATTTTCTTAGTTATTATTTTAAAATGTTCACATTCTGCTCTTAGAAAGATTCACTTGTACCCTTGTAAGATAAACCTCAGAAGTGATCCCTCCAATCCCCCTCCCTTCACCCATTCCCCCCCTTCCCGTATTCTTAGGCTGTTATTAGGTTATAGCTTACATATAAAAGGTATAAATTAGTTTCATAATAGGGGTGTGTACATTGGATACTTTTTCTTCCATTCTTGTGATACTTTGCTCAGAAGAACATTTTCCAGCTCCATCCATGTGAGTATAAGAGGATCTTTATCTAACAAATGCCATCAATATAACATGGTTCCTTGTACCTTCAATGAATCCCCAACAATAATATAAAAAAACAAAGCAAAACAATAACTCCAAAAAATAAAACTCTCAGGAGATTCATTGATGACAAAAGAAAAAAAAATTACCGCATATAACAAATGAAACACAAATTAGAAAGACAAAAAAGAAAGAGACAATAGTGAGGATATGCAATATAAAATGCTGTTTCTTGGTAAACAAAGGAAACAAATTTCTGAAAGGATTTATGATGTGAAAACAATTTTTTTGAGACAGAGTCTCATATCTCACAGCAACCTCAAACTCCTAGGTTTAAGTGACTATCTTGCCTCAACCTCCCAAGTAGCTGGGACTACACGCGCCCACCACAATGCCCAGCTATTTCTAGAGACAAAGTCTCATGCTGGCTCAGTCTGGTCTTGAACCTGTGAGGTCAGGCAATCCACCTGCCTCAAACTCCCATAAACTGGGCTTACATGCATGAGCCACTGTGCCTAGCCTGAAAACAAGTTTTTAAAAACACAAAAACAATACTAATATAAAAAGGGGGTCATAATCATGGGTTACAGGTCAAATTTTTTAACAACCTAAGAAATACTACTAACAATCTTAAACCAACAAATCTGAAAAATATGACATGCAAAAATTTCAAGGAAAGTATCAATTACTAAAATTGACTCGAGCAGAAACAGAACACTGAATAAATCAATAACCATCAACAAAACTGAAAAACTGAATTAATCAAGTAATCAAAATTCCTTACTCAAACCATTTCTTGTCCAAAAGACAGCAGAACCAGATTTTTAAAGACATTTTTAAAACCTTTAATATCTACATTAACTTTTATAAAATCTAGACATAATGTGAAGGTTATCCAACTCACTCTGCAAAGCTAAAATAATATTTAGACCAAAAGCAGTCAAAGTTACATCAAAAAAAGGGAAATTAGGCTCCATACCTGTAACTCAGTGAGTAGGGCTCCAGCCACATACACCAAGGCTTGAAGGTTCAAACCCAGCCTGAGCCTGCTAAACAATGACAACTGCAACCAAAAAATAGCCGGGCATTGTGGTAGGCACCTGTAGTCCCAGCTACTTGGGAGGCTGAGGCAAGAGAATCTCTTAAGCCCAAGAGTTTGAGGTTGCTGTGAGCTGTGATGCCACAGCACTCTACCGAGGGTGACGTAATGAGACTCTGTCTCAAAAAAAAAAAAAAAAAGGAAAATCATAAACCAATCTCATATGTAAATATAGAAGCAAAAATGTAGAAAATCAAAGGCAGCAGTATACTAAAAATAATACATCAGGTGGAGGGAGGGGGATTGGAGGGATCACTTCTGAGGTTTATCTTACAAGGGTACAAGTGAATCTTTCTAAGAGTAGAATGTTAACGTTTTAAAATAATAACTAAGAAAATGACATGAAGGCTATGTTAACCAGTTTGATGGAAGTATTTCGGATTGTGTGTGAAAACCCTACACTGTACCCCAGAAGTGCATTAACATACATAGTTACCATTCAATAAAAAAAAAGAAGAAAAAAGAAAAAAAAAGAAATATTAGGACAAAAAGTACACTTGGATCAAAAGCAAATTTAGGTGTATTTATTTTAAAATCTGATGTTATGAGAAATAATAAAATATGAAGACCTAGTACATGATGTATATAATAATAATAATACATCATGACTGTGAAGGTTTTATCCTAACATAGAGCAATTAGAACATCCGCACCTTGCCTCTAGTATTTCACATTATTGTGTTCCACAGGTCTTTTCCTATATATTCTTGAAACTATGCATTTGAAATGATTACTGAACAAGATAAACAACTAGAATCCCCTGGCACTCATTCCCCTCACAAAGGCAGCCAAAACAATGAGGAAACAATTGTCTTTTAACAAAAATAACAGAAAAGTGTAAGACTGCATCAGACAAGTAACAGAAATCCTGATGAGCACACAAACTTAAGAAGGCCACAGTGGCTCCAACCTTTTTGGTAACAGCGACCAGTTTCATGAAAGATAATTTTTCCATGGGGGGGGCGGTCTTGATATATATCTGCAAGCAACTGATTTATTATGGTCTCTATGCAGTCCAACCTCTCGACTTATGATAATCTGTATTTGCAGCCATTCCCCACTATGAGAATCATCACTTTAGCTCCCCCTCAGACCCTCAGGCATTAGATTCTCATAAGGAGTGTGCAGCCTAGATCTCTCGCACGCGTAGTTTACAGAAGGGCTCATGCTACTGTGAGAAATCTAATGCTGGTGCTGATCTGACAGGAGGCAGAGCTTAGGTGGTGATGAGATCAATGGGGAGCAGCTGTGTAAATACAGATGCAGCTTCATTAACTCTCTTGCCACCCACTTATCTCCTGCTGTGCAGCCAGTTTCTAACAGTCCACAGAATGGCACTAGTCTGCAGCCCAGGAGTTGGAAACCATAGACATGGAGAACAGAAGGAAACACGGGACCTTCATCACCCCAGTTTTAGCCCACATCAACACTTTGGACACCTACAGACCTCATCAATGCAATGGGTCAGTACCTCGCATCTGCACAAGCACTACGCCTAACCAAGAAAGCTCCCTAGAGCCCACATGCTGTGCTTCCCCATAGAGATAGCCAAAACTGTGCCTTGTCCCCTGTGGCCCACGTGGCTACTGCACAATGTTATCTTGGAATTATTAGAACTATGGCTGGAATGTGTCTTATTCCAAGGTGAGTAGTCACAATGTCCCTTCTAGTGAGGCTAAACCATTGCCAAATGACCCCTACCCTGTGGCTCCATATCCCCCCGCCAAGCCGCATGCAGCTAACCCTACCCATGTGGGACACATCTAAAGCAGTATTCCTCCCTCATGGCAAAACAATACCTTAGCCACTCATAGCAGTCACCTCCTTCAGTAACTAAGCTAAACAATATTCTGCATCCCAGAACAGTCCTGTGGCTTCCCAGAACAGTCATGCACCCCAATAACCAAGCAAAAAATTACAAACTACATCCCAGGGAAAGAGTGTCTGAGTGGCCCAGAACAATCAACCTCCTGGGCCTGAGCTGAAGCAGCACATCAACCTCTGGGGAATCAGTGCCCTGGCCCAGCTGAGAAGCTGTAGATTCTAGGACTACGTCGAGAGCAGGGAACAGAGCAGTGGCTGGGCTCAGATACTCTGCCCTATAGACCTAACAATTCTAATATCCTGTTTCTCTGGAGCTGAACTAGCCATTTAGCGTCTGAGCTACTGAAACACCTCTCTATCTAGAGAGCGACATCATCACTGTTCTATTCCCTGTCCCTCACCCCTCACACCCAAGCCCAAACCACAGCTGTGCTTCACCACTTGACCTCAAAGAGTCTGAGATACTACTAAGATCCACATCTACAGCAGTGTTTTTCTTTTTTTTTTTTTTTTCCGATCTTCAAGCTTTATTCATGGTAAGTGCCCTATACGTGTTTGCCAATTTTTAGCTTTTGTCCTGTATCTTTCTTATTAAATGATAGCTGTATACATTAATGCAATCATGAAGTACAGTGTAGTGTTTTCACATACAATTTGAAATATTTTCATCAAACTGGTTAACATAGCCTTTATGATATTTAGTTATTGTGTTAAGACATTTATACTCTATTTTTAGAAAGATTCACTTGTACCCTTGTAAAACAAACCATAGAGGTGATCTTTCCAACCACCCTCCCTCCACCCATCCGCCCTTCTCCCCTCCCCTTCCCCTACCCCTCCCCCATATTCTTGGGCTATAATTAGGTTATAGCTTTCATATGAGAACTATAAATTAGCTTCATAATAGGGATGTGTACATTGGATACTTATTCTTCCATTCTTGTGATACTTTGCTAAGAAGAACATTTTCCAGTTCCATCTATGTAAACATGAAGGAGGTAAAGTCTCCATCTTTCTTTAGGGCTGCATGGTATTCCATGGTGTACATAT
>NW_003852574.1:3287139-3288321 GCF_000181295.1 Otolemur garnettii | reverse complement strand
CAAAGTACTTTTGATTTGCATTTCTCTAATGATTAAGGATGGTGAGCATTTTTTCATATTTCTATAGGTCACATGCCTATCTTCTTTGGTGAAATTCCTCTTCAAGTTCTTTGTCCACCCTGCAGAGGGATCACTTGGGGTTTTTTTGTTTGTTTGTTTGTTTGTTTGTTTTTGCTAATGCGTTTGAGTTCTCTATGGATTCTGGTTATTAAACCTTTGTCAGAGACATAACCTGCAAATATTTTCTCCCATTCTGAGGGGTGTCTGCTTGCGTTACTTACTATGTTCTTGGCTGTGCAGAAGCTCTTTAGTTTGATCAAGTCCTAATAATGTGTTTTTGATGTTGCTTCAATTGCCCATGGGGTCCACCTCATAAAATATTCGCCCAGGCCGATTTCTTCAAGTGTTTTCCCTACTCTTTCTTTCTAGTATTTTTATCATTTCATGTATTAAGTTTAAATCTTTAATCCAGTGAGAATCTATCTTAGTTAATGGTGAAAGGTGTGGATCCAGTTTCAGTCTTCTACAAGTTGCCAGCCAGTTTGCCCAGCACCATTTGTTAAATAGGGAATCTTTTCCCCACTCAATGTTTTTAATTGGTTTGTCAAAGATCAGATAACAGTAGGTAGCTGGATTTATCTGGTGGCTTTCTATTCTGTTCCATACATCTACCTCTCTGTTTTTGTGCCAGTACCATGCTGTTTTAATCACAATCAATTTATAGTATAAGCTGAAGTCTGGTAGTGTGATTTCTCCTGCTTTGTTTTTATTCCTGAGTAATGTCTTGGCTATTCGAGGTTTTTTCTGAGTCCATATAAAATGAAGTATTATTTTCTCAAGATCTTTAAAGTATGACAGTGGAGCTTTAATGAGGATTGCATTAAAATTGTATATTGCTTTGGGTAACATGGACATTTTAACAATGTTGATTCTTCCTAGCCATGAGCATGGTATATTTTCCATTTGTTAACATTTCGGCTGTTTCTGTTCTTAGAGTTTCATAGTTCTCTTTATAGAGATCTTTCAGTCCTTTGTTAGGTATACTCCCAAATATTTCATGTCCTTTGGCACTACTTTAAACAGAATAGAGTCCTTGACTGTTTTTTCAGCTTGGCTGCTGTTGGTATATATAAAGGCTACAGATTTATGAGTGTTGATTTTGTATCCTGATACGCCACTGTA
>NW_003852574.1:3278330-3285925 GCF_000181295.1 Otolemur garnettii | reverse complement strand
TCTATCATTCAGCATAAGGTTATTTAGCTTCCATGTTTTTGTATGAGACTGGAGATTCCTGTTGTTACTGAGTTCAACTTTTATTCCATGGTGGTCTGAGAAGACGCATGGAATAATTTCTATTCTTTTAAATTTACTTAGGTTAGACTTATGGCCTAAGATGTGATCGATTTTGGAGTATGTTCCATGGACTGAAGAGTAAAATGTATATTCAGTTTTGTTCGGATGAAATGTTCTGTAGATGTCTGTTAGATCCAAAGGATGAATAGTTAAATTTAAATCCAAAATTTCCTTGCTAAGCTTCTTATTGGAGGATCTATCCGACACTGCCAGAGGATTGTTAAAATCTCTGACTATGATAGAGCTGGGAGAGATCAAGTTGCTCATGCCTGTTAGAGTATCTCTTATAAATTGAGGCACATTCTGGGCGGGTGCATAGATATTGATAATTGAGATCTCATCATATTGGCCATTACTCTTAACAAATATAAAATGGCCATCCTTATCTTTGTTTATCAGAAAGTGACTCTTCCATCAAGGGGGATCACTTTTCCCCTGTATTTATTCTTGTAAAAGTCACGTTCCTCTTGCTATTTCCTTTTTTGGGTAAGCTGTTCTTGCAAGTTACAGCTTAGGGTAGTTTAAGTCCAACTTCATAAATCCATTTGATTTCACAGATGAATGTGGTTCTGGTAGCTGTTGTTGGTTAGAAGTAAATTCTCGCACTTAACAAGCCTATCTTATTAGATAGGCCAAACCAGCTCCTACTCCAGCAACACCTGCAAAAGCCAGCAGCACATTTCTGACCCTGCTTTCCAGGTCTTCCAGGTGGAAGAACTCCACAAAGCCATCCCAGCCTTGTTGTTTGACTAGCAACAAGGACATCTGCGGTATTTTCTGCTAATGGTTCGATATAGCTTTCTTGGTTTACGGTCTTCAGGTGTTTGGTCACAAAGCCACCTAAAGAAATTAGGTCACAGTTTGTTAAGCCATAACTGGACCATCACTCCAGACAAAGATCTGACATCGTCTCCGGTTTTGAGGTCCACTTTGCGAAGCATGCCTCGGAAGGCCATCTCAGGGTTGCGCTGCACCTCGTTCCCAACGAGGCGCCAGGTCTCCAGTGCCTTCCTGCTGGCGCCTCCTGCCCTGCTTGCTCATTGACTTCGCACCCTTGGTGCCAGTCTCCTGCTCCCAAATGTACCAAGAGATGATCTCTAGCAACTGCCAGTATAACTCATCCTCCTCCTCTGCTGGGGGAGGTGGGAAAGAAAGTAACCCAGCAGTGCTGGGGCCGTTACTGGCCTCGCCGACAAACTCCAGCAAAGGCAGGACCTCTGGTTGCTTCCTGAGAGGCTCCAGCCCAGACACGGCCATCTTACCTTGGGGCAACTTGATGGCATCGGCAGCATGGGCTTCCATCTCGTCTGGTAGCCACATGCTGTGCAGAGGTTCGGCGCAAAGAACAGCAGCCTTGTGAGGGTTATGGTGACATCGGGGACGACGGCACTCTACAGCAGTGTTTTTCAATGTTTTTTATCTCACTGCATACATGAACCTATAGTTAAACTTCCATGAATACTTAAATAACATTGATATATATATATATAGTGCAACCTTTTAAAAGTCAGTGGCTCAGCACCTGTATCTCAGCAGCTAGGGCACCAGCCGCGTACACCCAGAGCTGGTGGGTTTGAATCCAGCCTGGGCCTGTAAAACAACAATGACAACTACAACCAAAAAACAGCCGGGCACTGTAGTGGGCACCTATAGTCCCAGCTACTTGGGAGGCTCAGGCAAGAGAATCACTTAAGCCTAGAGTTTGAGGTTGCTGTGAGCTGTGATACCATAGCACTCTACCAATGGTGACAAAGTGAGACTCTGTCTCAACAAAATAAAAATTAAAATTAAAATTGCAACATTCTAAATTAGTCAATTTACTCTGTGATGAAGTTTGGTGTAAAAAGATTGCATTTCTTAAAGATTTATTTCAGTGCTTGAATACTCTTAGTAAAAGAGTACACAGGGAAATCATGAAAATATTTTCATATCTACATATAAAATGAATGCATTCAGAGAAAAATTACTGTTCTGTAAGGAAAAAATTAAAAGAGAAAGCAGTAGAAATGTTTGAGCTAGTGAAGAGATATAAACTGGATAAAAATCTTATTGAACAATACAAAATTTATTAAATGTAGAATATAAATATCTTAACACAATAACTAAGACCATACCATGAAGGCTATGTTAACCCGTTTGATGAAAATATTTCAAATTGTATATAAAACCAGCACATTGTACTCCATGATTGCATTGATGTACACAGCTATGGTTTGATAAAAAAATGCATTTCAAATTTATTTATGGAGAATAAGGATAAGGACCTTTAAAGAATATGGAACACATTTTGGTAAATAAAGATTATTACAAAATATAAGAAATAAAAACCATTTACAAAAAAACATATTGAACAAATTTTATAAATTTTAGATTTATTGTACACAAATTTTGAAAAATATTTCCCTGCATCTACACTTGACATAATATCTCTGGACAGGATGAGAAATCCTTTTGTTTTAAGTGCATGTACATCAACAAATTTAAATATTACAGAAGAGGAAGAGTTAGCAGAAATAAAAAAAGACAGGATTGTAATTAAAATATTCAATAACAGATATTTCAACCTTGTAGTTATCTCTCAACAGTAAATTTACAAATGTTACCAAAACAATAGAAATATTTCTTCTATTCTCAACATCTTATTTGTGTGAAGTGAGCTTTTCTGCAATGAATAATATTAAAAACAAAAATTGATCATAGTTAGAATCCTTGTAAGAAAATTTAAGAGTATGCCTGTTCAAAATTCAACCTTGCAAAGAAGATATTCTAAAAGAAGACAAGCTTGGCTATCTCATTAAATGTTAAATTATAATAGACATAAAAAATAAATAAATATAAAAACATTTCTTAAGAATTTTAATTACCAGGGAGGGGGGAGGGAGAGGGAAGGGGCTAATGGGTCAAGGGAGGGGGATTGGAGGGATCACATCTATGGTCTATCTTACAAGGGTACAAGTGAATCTTTCTAAGAGTAGAATATGAACGTTTTAACACAATAACTAAGAAAATGACATGAAGGCTATGTGAACCAGTTTGATGGAAATGTTTCAAATTGTATGTGAAAACACCACACTGTGCCCCAGAAGTGCATTAATGTACATAGTTACCATTCAGTTAAAAAAAAAAAAAAAAAAACTTTAGAGCCATCCAAATGAAAAAGATTGCTTTCAAAGTCAATAAAACATACAAATTTGTGGCTTTTCCTTTTTCCACAGAGTACAGTCTTCATGACTATCTAATTTTAGAATATAATGATCACTCCAAAAGAAAACCAAAACCCATTAGGAGTCTCTCCTATTTCTTTCCAAATTTCCCATCTGTAAGTACTAATCTCTATACAATGTTCTATTCTGGACATTTCAAATAAATTAAATGCTGATGTAATAAAAAAAGAATTTTAATTATCTTTTTATTACAAATTATAATAAATCATTTTGTTTTTTTTTTTGGCTATGATTGGGGTACATTTTGTTTGTGTTAATAAGTAAGTCAAAAGGGTACTTTTTTAACTTTTTTGGGGGGGGTCTACATAGTTTAAGGGTGCCACAAAAGGTTAATTATAAGTTCAAGTGTGCAATGACATTAAAAAAGGTTAAAGAACACTAAGTTAGGCCATTAACTTGATTCTTTTACACTGTATTCTATTTCCTCTTCTCTCATTCCTTCTCAAATCTCTTTTAATCAGGCTTTCATTCCCACCACCAAACCCAAACTACACTGACCAAGATCTCTAATAAAACCTCACATTGCCAAATTCAACTAGTCAACTCCAGGTCCTCATCTGAATCAATCTTGACAGCCTTAGACATACTTCATTAATCTCTCCTCTAAATACTTCATGTTTCCCTATATACAACTGTCCATAATTTTTCAACCTCTTCTGACTAATTCTTCTCTTCTTCTTACTGCTAAACACTAGTTTTCAAGGATTCTGTCTTCAGCTCACTTCTTCTATACTTTCAGTGACTCCTTCACTGTTTTCATCCAGCACCCTAGTTTAACTACCATCTAAATGCTGATGATGTCCAACTTTGCCCCAGAATTCCACAATCATATAGCCAACTGTCTACTTGACATCTTTACTTGAGTACCTAAGAGTATCTTCAAATTTAACATATTAAATATTGAATTCTCTGATTTCCTTCCCAAAACATACCCTTCCCAAACTTCCATATCTCAGAGAATGACAAATATATCCTTACAGTTATTCAGGCAAAAACTATGGAGTCAAAAATCAATTCCTCTTTGTCCAAACTATATGCTATCAACAAATCCTGTCAGGTCTAACTTCAAATTTTAAACAACTTACAACTTCTTATAGTCCCAGTGAACACCTAAATCTAAGCCAACATGCTGTCTTCCATGAACTAGTATAATCTTCTGCCTAGGCCCCCTCCTGCCACCCCTGACCACTATAATTCTAGTCTCAACGAAGCAACCCAAAATAAAGAACATGTCCCTTCTCTGTCCAAAGGCTTTAGTGGCTTCCTGGCCCATTCAATAAAAACGAATGCCCTTGACATGGCTTACAAAGCCCCTTTTTCTCTGTATAAGCCTATTTCCTTTTATTACCCTCACCTTAGTGCCCTCAACTACAATAAAATTGCCTTACTATTCTTGAACAAGACAGGCATACTCTTCAGGTGGAGATGAAATGCATGGATTAAAAGTATTTAAGGGCCTAGAAAAAGAGAAGAACAATACTTGTAATAGTGGGGGAAAGAAAGGAGAAAAATACAATTTACAAATATAATAGGGAACAGAGTGAAATGCCATGAGCAGAAAAAAATAAATACATTAACTCATTATAATGGTTATTTCAGAATGAGAGCATGAGGTTATTTCTAAATGACAGCATGATGAGCTCTTTTATTTCTTCATCAAATTTCCCCTATAACTTCAAAGGTTTTAAGTTTTGAAAAGACTCGTCTATTTCATGTTTACTCATACTCCTATGGTTCGACCTTTGTTTCAACAATGTAATCCTTACTTACAGGGTATAGATATTTAGGGATCTCAACAGAAAGCCAAAAGTGCTTTACCAAAGACCATACAACTTGACAACAGCACTAAATGCCTCTCCTACTGTTTTCCTTTGTGTTCCATCAATTTTTTTGTAGTGATATGTTTTTATGCCTTTTATTTTCTTCTTATGTATCTTGCATACATATTTTCTTTGTGGTTACCATGAAGCTTATGTAAAAAAAATTTATAAGAATCTATTTAAGCTCCTCTTCCTTCCCCTTATAATTTTGTGATTATACCTATCCTTAGTACATGTAAGCAGCCTTCCCCTAAGTAGCCTGAGGTAATCTGTGAAAATGGTTCACTATTCACTTGACCCAGAAAACTCCAAGAAGTCATGCAAGTCAAGAGACTCAAATATTTGTGTTCCCTTTAAGAACACACGTGAAACTGCCCAGGCCATCAAGGGTATGCATATATTAAAAGCCACCAAGTATCTGAAGGATGCCACTCTAAAGAAACAGTGTGTACCATTCCAACTTACAATGGTGGAGTTGGTAGGTGGGCCTAGGCCAAAGAGTGAGGCTGGATACAAGGCTGGTGACCCCAAAACAGTGCTGAATTTTTCCTGCACATGCTTAAAAATTCAGAGAGTAATGCTGAACTTCAGGTTTAAATGTAAATTCTCTGGTCATTCAGCATATCCATATGAACAAAGCACCCAAGATGTGTGGCTGAACTTAACACAACTCATGGTCGCATTAACCCACACATGAGCTCCCCCTGCCACATCAAGATGATCCTTACTAAAAAGGAACAAATTGTTTGCAAACCAAAGGAGGAGGTAGCACAGAAGAAAAAGATACCCCAGAAGAAACTGAAGAAACAAAAACTTATGGCATGGAAATAGATGTAACATAAAATAGATGCAAATAACAGTAAAAGGAAAAAAAATCTATTTACGCTGATAAGAATTCCCATCAAATACAAAAAACCAAGGATTTCAATTCCTTTCCCAAACTTTATTATTGATGTCACAATTTACATCTTTTATACTGTGCATCCATTAACAAATTTTTGTGATGATAGCTATCCTATCTTTTTTTTTTTTTTTTTTTGAGACAGAGCCTCAAGCTATCCTCCTGGGTAGAGTGCCATGGCTTCACAGCTCACATCTCACAGCAACCTCCAACTCCTGGGCTCAAGCGAGTCTCCTGCCTCTGCCTCCCAAGTAGCTGGGACCACAGGTACCCCAACGCCCAGCTATTTTTTTTTTTTTTGGTTGCAGCCGTCATTGTTGTTTGGCGGGTCCAGGCTGGACTCGAACCCACCACCTTAGATGTATGTGGCTGGCGCCTTAGCCACTTGAGCCACAGGCTCCGAGCCGATTATAGCTATCTTTAATATACCTTTTAACTTTCATAGTAAAAGTATATACTAACATTAAAATGGAATCCTTATTTGCAGGGTACAGGGTATAGTTATTTAGGGGTCTCAATAGAAAGCCAAAGGTACTTTACCAAAGCCCATACAACTTAGGACAATATTAGTACAATACACAATAACACAATATTACAATATTCTGCATTTGTCTATATATTTGCCTTTACCTGTTAGC
This sequence comes from Otolemur garnettii, assembly GCF_000181295.1. Lineage (NCBI taxonomy): Eukaryota > Metazoa > Chordata > Mammalia > Primates > Galagidae > Otolemur > Otolemur garnettii. The sequence goes on along the minus strand of NW_003852574.1, from coordinate 3,279,222 downwards.
TGTATATTTTCATATACTTTTATGTTGCTATTTAGCACCCTTTTATTTCAATATAAAGAACTCCTTTTTACATTTTTTTGCAAGGCGAGTCGACTGTGACAAGATTCCTTAAATTTTGTTTGGCTGGGAAAGCCTATCTCTCACTTTCATTTCAAAGGACTGCTCATTTTTCAATACAATGAATATATCATCCCGTTCCCTCTGGCCTGCAGTTTCCACTAAGAAATCTGATAGTCTTTTGAAGGCTCCCTTGTACATGACAAGTCATTTTCCTCTTACTCTTGTTAATTTCAAAATACTCTGCTTTGAGCCTGCGCACCCATAGCACAGTGGTTACAGCACCAGCCACATACACCAAAGCTGGTAGGTTCGAACCTGGCCCAGGCCAGCTAAACAACAATGACAAATGCAACAAAAAATAGCTGGGCATTGTGGCGGGCGGGCACCTATAGTCCCAGCTACTTGGGAGGCTGAGGCAAGAGAATTGCTTAAGCCCAGGAATTTGAGTCTGCTGTGAGCTGTGACACCACAGCACTCTACTGAGGGTGACACAGACTGTCTCAAAAAAAAAAAAAAATTCTCTGTTTTTGACTTTTGACAATTTGACTATACTGAGTTTCAGTATGGATTTCTTTGGGTTCATCTTAAATGGGTTCCTTGGGCTTCAAAAATTGATATCCTTCCCCAGATTTAGGGAGTTTTCAGCCATTATTTCTTTAAATAAGCTTTCTATTTTTTTAAGATATTTTATTAAATCATAGCTGTGTACATTAATGCAGTCGGGGGTATAATGTGCTGGTTTTATATAGAATTTGAAATATTTTTATCAAAATGGTTAACATAGTCTTCATGGCATTTTCTTTGTTCTTGTGTTAAGACATTTATATTCTAC
>NW_003852574.1:3273111-3277769 GCF_000181295.1 Otolemur garnettii | reverse complement strand
CATGTAAACATGGAAGAGGTAAAGTCTCCATCTTTCTTTAAGGCTGCATAATATTCCATGGTGTACATATACCACAATTTATTGATCCATTTGTAGGTTGATAGGCACTTGGGCTTCTTCCATGACTTAGCAATTTATAAACTGGGCTGAAATAAGCATTCTGGTATAAATATCTTTGTTATAATGTGATTTTTGGTCTTCTGGATATATACCTAGTAGAGGAATTGAAGGATTGAATGGCAGGTCTATTTTTAGATCTCTAAGTGTTCTCCATTTTTCCAAAAGAAATGTATTAGTTTTCATTCCCACCAACATTATAGAAGTGTTCCCTTTTCTCCACATCCATGCCAACATCTCTGGTTTGCAGATTTTCTGATGTGGGATAATCTTGCTGGACTTAGATGAAATCTCAAAGTAGTTTTGATTTGCATTTCTCTGATGATTAAGGATGATGAACATTTTTTCATTTGTCTGTGGACTGTGTGCCTGTCTTCTTCAGAGAAGTTTCCCTTCAAGTCCTTTGCCCACCCTGAGATGGGATCACTTGTTTTTTCCTTGCTAATACATTTGAGTTCTCTGTGGATTCTGGTTATTAAACCTTTGTTGGAGACATAACCTGCAAATATCTTCTCCCATTCTGAGGGCTGTCTGCTTGCTTTACTTACTGTGCTCTTGGCTGTGCAGAAGCTTTTCAGTTTGATCATGTCCCAGTAGTGTATTTTTGATGTTGCCCTGGGGGTCCTCCTCATAAAATATTCACCCAGGCCAATTTCTTTAAGAGTTTTCCCTGCACTTTCTTCTAGTATTATTATAGTTTCATGTCTTAAGTTTAAATCTTTATCCAGTGAGAGTCTATTTTAGTTAATAGTGAGAGGTGTAGGTCCAATTTCAGTCTTCTACAGGTCACCCAGCACCATTTGTTAAATAGGGAATCTTTTCCTCATAAATGTTTTTAATTGGCTTGCCAAAGATCAAATAACAGTAGTAGCTGGGTTCATCTCTTGGTTCTCTATTCTGTTCCATACATCTATCTCTCTATTTTTGTGCCAATACCATGCTGTTTTGATCACTATGGATTTATAGTATAGTCTGATGTCTGGTAGCGTGATTCCTCCTGCTTTGTTTTTATTTCTGAGAAATGTCTTGGCTATTTGAGGTTTTTTTCTGATTCATATAAAATGAAGTAGTATTTTTTCCAGATCTTTAACATTTGACAGTGGAGCTTTAATAGGGATTGCATTAAAATTGCATATTGCTTTGGGTAGTATGGACATTTTAACAATGTTGATTCTTCCCAGCCATGAGCATGGTATGTTTTTCCATTTGTTAACATTTTCAGCCATTTCTTTTCTCAGAGTTTCATAGTTCTCTTTATAGAGATCTTTCACATCCTTCGTTGGGTAAACTCCCAAATATTTCATCTTCTTTGGCACTACTGTGAACAGAATAGAGTACCTGACTGTTTTTTCAGCTTGACTGTTGTTGGTATATATAAAGGCTACAGATTTATGAATGTTGATTTTATAACCTGAGACACTGCTGTATCCTTAATCACTTCTAATAGTTTTGTAGTAGAATCCCTGGTATTTTCCAGATATATAATCATATCATCTGCAAAGAGTGAAAGTTTGATCTCTTCTGACCCTGTATGGATACCTTGATCGCCTTTTCTAAAATGTCCATTACAATGTTAAAGAGCAGTGGAGACAATGGGCATCCTTGCCTGGTTCCTGATCTGAGTGGAAATGATTTCAATTTAACTCCATTCAAAACAATATTGGCTATAGGTTTGTTGCAGAAGGCCTCTATCAGTTTAAGACATGTCCCTTCTATACCAATTTTCTTAAGTGTTCTGATCATGAATGGATGCTGGATATTATCAAAAGCTTTTTCTGCATCAATTGAAAGAATCATATGGTCTTTCTTTTTTAATTTGTTTATGTGATGAATTATATTTACAGATTTACATATGTTGAACCAGCCTTGAGATCTTGGGATAAAACCCACTTGGTCTTGGTGTATAATTTGTTTGATGTGTTGCTGGATTCTGTTTGTTAGGATTTTGTTGTATATAGGTACTAGTTCCTATTTAAGGGTTTGGTAGAATTCTGACATGAAGCCATCTGGTCCCAGGCTTTTCTTTTTAGGGAGATTTTGTATAGTTTCCACTTCATTCTGGCTAAGTCTTGGGAGGTGATGTGCTTCCAAGTATTGGTCAATTTCCTTCAGATTTTCATATTTCTGAGATTAAAGTTTCTTGTAATATTCATTAAGGATTTTTTAAATTTCTGAGGGGTCTGTTGTTATTTTGTTTTTGCCATGTCTGACTGGTGAAATTAGAGATTTTACTCTATTCTCCTGGTTAGGTTAGCCAAAGGTTTATTTTTATTGACCTTTTCAAAAAACCAACTTTTTGATTCATTGATCTATTGTATAATCCTTTTTTTTTCAATTTCATTTAATCCTGCTCTAATTTTGGTTATTGAAAATATAGAACGCTTCACAAATTTGCACGTCATCCTAGCACAGGAGCCATGCTAATCTTCTCTGTATGGTTCCAATTTTAGTATATGTGCTACCGAAGTGAGCACTAGGTAAGTTTTTTGACCCATTCTCTCTCTCTCTCTTCTCCTTCTGATAATTCCATGTTGAATATATTGGTTTACATAACAGTATACTGTAAGTTCCTTCTGGCTTTCTTCCTTTCTGCTTCTTTTTGAAGAGATGGAGTCTCAGTATGTTCCCCAGGCTACATTTAAACTTCTGGGCTCAAGCAATCCACCTGCCTCAGCCTCCCAAGTAGCTGAGATTACAAGCATGCGCCACCCTACCCAGATCTTTTTTCTTTTGATCCTTTGAATAATTTCAAATGACCTGACTTCAAGTTGACTCATTCTTTCTTCTACTTGATGGGGAATGCTGTTGATGCTCTCTATAGAATTTTCAGTTCAGATTTTATATTCTTCAGCTCCAGAATTTTTATTTGGTTCTTTGCTTTCTTATAGCTTCTATATTTTTGTTATTTTTACAATGTTCATATATCATTTTCCTCATTTAGTTTAGTTGTCTGTGTTCTACTGTAACTGACTGAGTTAAATAATTTTCTTTAGGACAATAAGTTTGACTTATTTGGCAATTCATAAAACTTCATTTCTTTATGGTCAGCCACTGGATAGTTATTTTGGTCCTTCACTGTCCTCTTTGTAGCTTTCCTTTGGTGTTTGCAGATATAAAGTAATGCCCACCTCTCTTGGTCTTTATGAACTAACTTCAATGGTGACAAAAGATTGCCCAGCTAAGCTTGTGAGCCTCTCAAACCTTATCTGTGGATGTGCACACTCCATTCCTCTCTCCCTCCTGGGTAGTCTCAGGATTGTTTAACTTTTCCTCCCACTATCACAGAGACATGCTGGCAGAAGTAAGTTGCCCATCTCTCTTCCCTAGAGCAGTACACTGAAAGGCCAGCATACGTGCTTTTTACTCCTCTCTTTCTTTACTAGGGGATAAGATCAGAATTATGTTATGCACCTTCTCCCATCTGGCAGAGCTTTACTGGCCAGTTAGCTGTCCTCCCCTTTTCTCTAGATTACTGTACTGAAAGGCTGGGACACTGGAAGCCTACTCCAACTTCTCTCACTCCCTTCTTAGGGGGAAATCCTAAGGTTGTGCACTTTTCCTAGTCTAACAAAGCTATGTTAGTTTCAGTGAGCCTTCCACTCGAGTGCTTTGTTCTTAGCTGCCCTCACATGTTTATACTATCCTTGTTACTTCAGGACTCTGGGTGAGGCAAGGTAAAAAGAGGTCAGTCAAGCAGCACTCAAAAATGCCAGGAATACTGGAGGTACACTGTACACCCTCTTTCATCCCTATGGAGGAGTCAAAGACTAAAGCAAATTCTCTCTTGACCTGCTTCGGGGAGAGGCTGATGCAGTTAAAGTGAAATTGTCTTCTTACCTGTTGTAATATGTTGTTCTCCATTTTATGCTCCTTTAGGGTACTACAACTTCTTCACTAGATTCTGGACCCTCATAAAGGTATTTTGCTCAGTATATTGTTGTTAATCTGTGTTGCTGTTGGAGAGCAAGGTCTGAGACTTCTTATTCCATCAAATTCCTTATGCCATCAAAGGCTACCATTTTTTGGTTAGGTTCGATTTTGCCACAAAGCAGAAATTTCTCTGAGGAAAAATGCCAAAATAAACAGAGCTCTCCTTGTGTGCATCCCTTATCTCAAAGATTACAGCTCCTCAAGATCCTGCCTACATGCAGTTGTTTTTAAATATTTTCCCCAGATTTTAGAACTTTTATTCTAGCAAACTATCTGTCAGATATTTAGATACAGAAGTTGATTCCAGGTAGCTAAGGTTTAAATCCAAAAAAATGATTCTTTGCTTCCTCAGGGAAAGAGTGCTTCCAAATGTGGCTGCTTTGTATAATTCTTAATACAGCTAAACCTCCTCTGGTTTCCGGAAACAAACTGAATCCAGTTAAATCCCCAATTTCCTTTATGACTAATATAAAAAAATGTGCATATATTATATTATATTATATATATATAATATGTATGTTATATATAATATGTATGTTATATATAATACATACAGTATGTATGTATATATAATATGTATGTTATATATAATATGTATGTTATATATACAC
>NW_003852574.1:3270467-3272946 GCF_000181295.1 Otolemur garnettii | reverse complement strand
GTATGGTATATATATATAAAATAAATATCCTGGACTTTATCATCAGAAAGTGTATGATTTTACTGGCATTTTGTAAGACACTCTGTTTCTGGATTCTTAGATTTTCACCATATCTCCTTTTCTCACATTGCTCCCATGGAGTTTCCACCAAATTTCAGCTCTGATCAGTTCCACTGTTGACAAACTCAGTTATCCTAAATCAAGGATAATTCAGCATTTTATGATAACCCATTCGTATTCAACAAATATGTTTTCAGGACTTTATAAAATATCTGCTTTGCTGATACCATGTCTAGATACTTTTCCTTTTCCCACATAACTTCTATCCTGTCTTGGTGCTTTTGACAGTCCTCGCTTACACACTTGAGTTGGTAGATTATTTGTTGCAAAGGCTTACAAACATGGGATTTGTAAGATTTTGTTTTTATTCATATCCTTGTGGTTTTATGTGTTTCGTAAAAGGAGAAGAGGAAGAATAAGAAGTATGCCACTTCAGTATTCACATCAGAATCTTCTAAGTCATATTCTTATTCATACCAATTAAGAAATTTCCTCTTGAGGGGATTCTGGGAAGATGGCCGACTGGTAGCAACCCTGGTCAGAGGCTCCTGAGCAGAGGAAGAAAAACTGGTTGGAATCAGAATCTATGAAGCCAAAGACGGGGAGTTGAGCCCAGAAAGAAGTTCAGCAAGCTATAAATCCAAGGAAGATCATTTAAGAACATAAATACAGGTACAAAGCGGGCCCGAGAACTGCTTACTAGACCCGCCCCCCTCCCGCGGGTGGGAGGCAGCTGCAGAGAAGCCCCCTGCTCCGGGCAGCCACAGAAGTACTTGCTAGAGCTTAACGCACCCCTGCCAGTGGCGGCGGACCTGGCCCCCCAACTCTGGGAAGGCCTAGAACTGCTTGCTAGAGCCGTGTGCTCCACGGGCAGCAGAGTAGATCCCTGCTCCAGGGCTCTGGGCAGGAGCAAAACTGCTTGCTAAAGCCACACAACTCCTGCTGGTGGCAGGTGGCAGCAGAGGACTTCCCACTGCTCTAGGCAGGCACAGAATCACTTGCTAGAGCCCCACACACCCCTACAGGTAGCAGCGGACCAGTCCCCCACCCTGGGAGGGCCCAGAACTGCTTGCTACAGCCGCACACCCCACGGGCGGCAGAGTAGATCCTTGTTCCAGGGCTCTGGGTGGGCATAGAACTGCTTGCTAGCACACCTCCCGCAGGCCGCGGGTGCACACAGAGGATTTCCCCTGCTCTGGGTAGGCACAGAACTACTTGAGAGAGCCTCGTACACCCCGCAGGCAGTGGCAGAGGAATCCCCCACACTGAGAGGACCCAAAACTGCTTGCTAGAGCCATGCACCCCACAGGCAGCCAAGGAGATCTCCGCTCCAGGGCTCTGGGTGGGCCCAGAACTGCTTGCTAGTGCCACGGGTATCCTACGGGCAGTGGCGGAGGAGTCCTCCGTTCCAGGCAGACACCAAACAGCCTCCTAAAGACACGCACACCCCACGGGGGCCAGCAGAGGAGTTCCTTGCTCTAGTCACCTGTGCTAGGTGGGCCCAGAATTGCTTGCTAGAGCCATGCGTGCCTTGCAGGAGGCGGTGGAGGAGTCTAGCGCTCTGGGCGGGCCAAGAACTATTTATTAGAGCCACGTGTGTCCCACAGACGGAGGTGGAGGAGTTCCCCACTCTGGCTCCCAGGCTGGGAGGGAATAGATCAGCTTGCTAGTGCCGCACACGTCCAACAGGCCACGGTGAAGGAGTCTTCCACTCCCCCCAGCTACCCTGGTGGGGCCAAAATAAGACTGATCTGATCGCTTGCGTACCCTACACTACCGCTGCCATTCTCCCACCCCCCGACTGCTCCAGGGTGCTGAACTAGGACTGATCCGGCTACTGCTGGTCTCCTGTCCACTGCTTGCCCCAGTAGGCTAAATGAGGTCTAATCCGGCCACGCACACTCCTGTGCAGCTGCTGCCGTTCCACTGTACCCCATTTGCCCCAGCATGTGAGAACTGGAAGTAGACAACAGGCATGCTCTGCCTCTCTCTCACTGGGCAACCAGAAGAAGCCACCAACTGAACAGTTCTGATAATGCCTCCAAACACGGTAAACTCAGAATGGGGCGGAATCAGCGGAAAAACTCTGGCAACTGGAATAACCAGAATAGATCAACTCCCCCAAGGAAAAATGGGGCAGACGTAATTGAAGACCCCATCCACAAGCAAATGGCTGAAATGTCAGAAATCGAGTTCAGAACGTGGATAGCAAATAAGATTAACAGAATGCAAGAACAGAAGGAAGAAGAAGTTCAAGAAATGATTCAAAAGATCTCTCAAGAAGTTATTCAAAACATCTCTCAAGAAATTACCCAAAAGATATCTTAAGAAGTCATTCAAAAGATATATCAAGAACTCAACAATTTCAAAGATAAAATAATCAAAGATTTTGAAACACTGAGACAAGAGGTTGCAGCCC
>NW_003852574.1:3255070-3265982 GCF_000181295.1 Otolemur garnettii | reverse complement strand
AAAAAAAAAAAAAGAAATTTCCTCTTGGAAGGCACACTACTAATAAATACACTTACTAATAAATGTCATTCACAAATCTACCCTTCTAAGCACTGATGCTAAGGTTAAGATTCACAAACTTTGTTTCATGGTCTCCTTTGTCAGTGTGGACATTAGAAAGATGCTATATAAAGAGATAAAGTGGGAGGAAATTAGTTCTTGCTTGTAAATAATTCCCCACCAGTAGAAACTGCTTCCAACCTCCACTTGCTTTTGGCATTCCCCAAAACAATCTCATTACCACCTTCTTTATACATACCATTAGCCATGTGATGTCCCCTCCTCAAATATTTGAGCTCCAGTGTATCAATATCCATATTCTTGAATCTGATATCCCCAAACCCATTATCTCTTTTGTATCCTCAACCATTACAGTGTAGTTTACTTGGTGCAGTTATTATCTGTGGTATATAACATTATTTCTTTTGTTCTTTCATTTATTTGTAAACAATTTCTTGCACTAAACAGCTGTAAACAATTTCTTGCACTAAACTCTACCTCATAAAGTGACTCAGGTAATTCTATTTTCCTGAATAAACCCTAACTGACCAGAAAGTCACTCTGATATTTACTCAGCTTCTGGTAAAAACCATTATTTCTACTATGAGGAACTATCTTGGCTGAAGATTACAGAGTACCTGAATTGTATATTTTAAAATAACAATTCTTAAAGATGAAAACCACAATTTTATAAGAATACATTTTATTACGATTAAAAATGAAACATGACAGGAAAAGATTCTTTAAAAATTACTCACATTCCCAACATGCAAAAACAACAAATGTTAATATTTTGATATAGTTACTATTATCTCCTTTTATTCAGATTGCTTCTGTTACCCAAATTCATGATCAAACTATATTCATTTTATATGTTGTCTTTTTTATCCTTCCAGTATGCCTTTAAAAACTTTTTCAACTTCTAACTGAAAATAGACGACTGTAAAAATCCCCTTTATTTTCGACATATAGAAACAAAGTGTTAGGAAATCTATCAATCACTATGCTCAAAACAGTACGTTTTTTAATTATAAATATATAATCAATTATGCATGCATAATTTTTTCCAAGTACAATTTTTTAATAAAGATAATTACAAAAGATGGAAAAATCAGCTCAGAAAGGCCAATTACTTCTTTAACAGATCAGTTTTTTGACATAATAACTGACATCAATTTTAAATACTATCACAGAAAGCATGGTGGAGAACAGAAATTTTGCTTCATATTTAGAAAAACTCACAATAAAACTTGCCAAGAAAAACAAAAATGAAAAAAGCCATTTGAAAATAAATACAGTCCATGCCAAAGTAGTATAAAATTAAGCCAGAAGTCTTCAAAAAGAAAACATTTTTTCCCAATATTTACTCTTTTTAATGACTTTTCTGAAGTTGGTGAGACTTTCAAATTCAAGGGTTGCTGAGCTGCTCTGATTTGGCTCCTTTGGCATCTGTTTTTTCACCACTATCGTCCTTGGATTTATCTTCTTCTTTAACATCTGCTTTTTTTGTCCTCTGTTTCCTTCTTATCTTCAGTACTAGCTTTCTTTGCTCCTTTCTTATAATCAGCCACAATTCTACGACCTCCTTCTCCTTCATCTTCAGAATCTGAAAATTCTTCATCACAAGCTATCCGCTTGTCTGATGCTCGAATAGAAATTCTCTTGTCTGACTCTTCTCCATCTTCATCTCCACTGTCTTCACAAATAGCATCTTCTGGAATAGCTTGCATTTGGACACCAGGTGCATGAGGCAACATGCGCAAATTTTCAAATAAACACTGTTTTATCTTTTCCATATATTCTGGAGTGTTCTGGTTTGTCATATTTGAAGGACTAATATGCAGTTTGAAGTCTGGTCCAAAATATTCAAAGTAATCATTATATGGCAACTTATTAGGAATCTCACAATCAAGGCCAACAGCAGTCTCTTATGTCCAACATCGAGCAATATTACAAATTGTGTAGCCACCTCCTCCAAGCATCAGTAAGGTAAGTTAAAAGTTTTTACAACTTCAACACATTTAGCATGACCTTTGACTGTTAGATTGAAACAATCAAGTCTATTACCAGATAATGAGTCTGCACCACCCTGTAATACGACAGCACTAGGCTGATACATCTCCATCACTTTTGAAATAATAGGCTTAAATATCTGCCCATATGACTCATCATCCATACCATCTCTCACTGGAAAATTGACAGCATAGTATTTGCCTTTTCCAGCACCAATATCCCTCAAGTCTCCCGTGCCAGGAAAGTATTCCCCATATTTATGGAATGATACAGTCATTACACGATCTGTTGTATAAAAAGCTTCTTCAACACCATCACCATGATGGATATCTATATCAATATATAAGACTCTCTGATGATACTTTAGTAATTCAAGAATGGCAAGCACAATATCGTTAACATAACAGAACCCTGATGCTTCTGATTTTTTAGCTGTAATCCTCCAGCCCAATTAACAGCCATATCAGTCTGTTGTCGGTTAAACTTCACGGCCCCAGCAACTGAGCCACCGGTTGAGAGCTGACAAAACTCAAAAAGTCCATCAAACACTGGACAATCCTCTCCAACATTAAATCTCTGCGTCTGCTTACTATACTCAGACATGTTATCTGGTTTTATTGACCACAGAAATTTGATACACTTATCACTGTGGTATTTTGTCATTTCTTTGGCAGTAGCTTTATGGGGCCTATATATTTCCATTTTTCTGTATAAGCCATAATTTAACAGCAAGTTATGGGTCATGCGGATTCTGTGCAGTTTCATGGGATGACCTTGCATGTAATAATAATTTCCAATATCACCATCGTAGTAGCAGCAAACTTTCTTCTTGCCGCCTACTTGACTGTACGCCATGGGCTCCCCGGCCACCGCCGCCTCCGGACTCGACTCCTGCTCCTGCTGCTGCTGCTGCTGCTGCTGTCGCTGCGGCTCGGCTGAAGAGAGAAGGGCTAGGGAAAAGGTGGAGGTGGCAGTCCCAAGGGAAGGGCAAGACGGAGTGGGGAGTGGACGGGGCACCGAGAGGGCTCCATACCGCCGGCCCGAGGGGCCCAGAGCATGGAGCCAGGGGTGGCAGCAGCGCCAACTCACAACACTGGGGAGGGGACACATGCATAATTGTTTTTATAATATTTACAACTAAGTTTACTTTCTCATATACATTTTAAAAACAGATTAACAGAAAACAGATTAACATTGTCAGCATTTTAAAAAAATATGTTCTCAGAATTGTATATGATAATGATTGTATATTTTTTCAGGAAAAGCAGTAGTACATTTTATACCATGAATCATAAAGAAAAAGACCCTTCCTCTGCAGCCTATAACAATTGTAAATAAGGCCAATTACTCACCCCCTATTACTGACAATTGCCTTTTTCAAGTGAATGTAATTTGCAGGAAAGATTCCCTGTAAAAGAGAAAGATTTCCAATTAGAAAAAAAAATAGTGATTAACATCTCACATATACTACAACAGCAATCATATTTCATCATGGAGACATAGATTTCCTAATATAGCAACCACTTTGCATGTTAATTTAAAAAGCAGAATTATATAAAGTATATTAGGTAGGAATTTCATGGCCATAGCAATCAAAGTATATACTCAAGAGACAACTGAACTTAAGCACTGCAAAAAATAAAGCTTTAAACTTAAATTTTAAAAGATTTACAAATTGGAGATCATCTATCAAATCACTCTCAGGATATAGTATTATATACAGAGGTCACCGTGTATCTCCAAAACCAATATACAATCATCTAACCAACAATTTACAGATTATCCAGCTCCGAGCTAAAGAAATAATTCTCAGACTCTAGCTAATATTTATATTCACAAGAATGAATCAATTTGAGTGCTTTGATAAATGTATTATTTTACTCTTTCCAACTGTTTCCACTTTGCTATATATTACGATGCGATTTCAATTTCTAAGTGATAAGAAGTTTTTGGTTTTGGGCGGGTTTACATTGGGGGGGTTTCAACTGGATTTTTTTGTTTTGTTTTATTTTGCTTTGTTAATAGCTCTTTTCTTTCTGTAACTCTACTTCCTGAATTCTGGCAATCCAACACAATCACAGCACATGCAAATACGTCCCCCAAAACCCATAAAATAAAGGAATGTATCCTTTTTTTTTTTTCAGAGAGTCTCACTTTGTCACCCTCAGTAGAGTGCTATGGTGTCACAGCTCACAGCAACCTCCAGCTCTTGGGCTTAGGTGATTCTCTTGCCTCAGCCTTCCAAGTAGCTAGGGCCACAAGTGCCCACCACAACGCCCAGCTATTTTTTGTTGCAATTTGGCTGGGTCTGGGTTTGAACCCATGACCCTCGGTATATGGGGCTGGTGCCCTATTACCACCCAGGACTGTATTCTTTTTTAAAAACCAGTTTTATAATCAACTTTTCACCCCTTTTCCTGATATGTGAAACTATCTTCATAAAACACAGATGGCCTAAATAGTTATTTATACTCTTTGGTCCACACTACCACCAATAGTAAATTCAAACAAGACTATTAGCAAGGGGAAGGGAAATGGTAGACTAGAAGCAGCCTGCCAGCATACCACTCCCAAGAGAAGCAAAAGCAGCGGCCTAGGTATAGAGCCCTCTTCTTTGAAACAACACAGTAAAATCACAGAGAAGCAACACCAGGTACTCAGTGTGGAGAAAAAAAGGTGACAGGGTGATGTATATAATAAGATCAAAGTAAGAGCAGGGAAGAATAGAATAGAGTGACAGGGCACCACACTCACCCTCCTGGCACTATGCAAGTTGTAAGATGGCTCCCTCCACTGCCATAGACCTATACCTAGTTGGACCAATGACTTGCCCAGAATCTGTGCAGAATCATTGCACCAGACAAAGGTGTGCTGGGGACTGGGCAGCAGGTAAAGCCATTATGAGATCTTGGATATATGGTGCCATGTTGGGAACAGGCTGGGGAGAGACTGGACTAACTAGAAGCCACCTTGAGCTATACTGTAACTGGGAGCCAAGTGCCCCCGCCTCTATAGCACAACAAGATCTGAGCACAGGAACTGACACAGTGCATCAGGCTCCAACCTGGGAGGCTTTGGGCAACTGCTTCAGCAAGACCTATGTGGAACAAAGAGAACTGGGCAAGCTCTGGGCCTCTGAAACCAACTTCTGCCCATGTGACTAGGCATCTGAGCAGTTTCCAAAGCGGCAGAACAGCTGCCACTTGGCCACAATTCTACCCTCCAGGGCATAACTGCCTCCAGCCTACTTAGCCCTGAGCCCCCCTCCAGGCTGGATCAGCCCAGCAGCCCAGATGACCCTGCTTCCCCTTCTCTGAGGTATAGAGCCCTCAGAGATTCAGAGACTCTTCTCAGAAACCCTGCTTGGGGTTCTTCCCTAGTTCTGGCTCTGAGGCTCCCATACCAGAACCTGTCACCACTTTTCTGTGCCTCTAGAGCTCCCATAAGGCTCAAGAGACGATCCATCCCTAAGACTTCAGCACCAAACCTGGACAAGACCCCATCCCAGAGCCTCCACCACCACTGCTGGGTCAGAGGAACTACTCCAAAGGCCAACACCATGCTAAGACAACACAGCCTCAAATATACCACAACCTGGTTCAAGAAAACACCCACAGCCCAAAAACTCACAAGTGCCTAGATAGCCTCAACCCAACTGCTACAGTCATCTCTGTAGGGAGATCATGGTTAGAGCAATCCCCACAACACCAGCCTCAGTGTAGAGAGTCTAACCCAGCTCTCAACTTGAACATCCTATATCTACCTACTGAATAATCCAATATCCAGCACAAATGGCACTGCAGCACAGGTTTGAGCACAGGTAATCATAGGTGAACAGAACAAATTAGAACAGCTACATTATAGGCTTCCAGTGCACATGCCCCTTATCTGCTGCATTAATATTCCAGAGAAAGGGGCAAAAAAGCTCCACCTAACAATATTCCCTTCTTCTTACCAGAAAACCTCAGAAACATTCCCTTCTTCTTACCTCAGAAAACCTTTTCTGAGTTCAGAAAAGAAGGTTCAAATGAGAAGAAACCAGAAAAAAAAAAAACTAGCAACATGAAAAATCAAAACAGAATGCAACCCAAAGGCATCAAAATGGAGCTACAGTAGTGAATCAAGCTGCAAATAACTATCAAAATAACAGAATTTAAAACATTTTTTAAATTTTAGAAAATTACAAGTGTAAAAATGTTTTGGTTCCATGATTTGTTTTTGTACAGTTTATGGATGACAAATAAGATGAATGGAATTGAAAAGCAAGTTGAAAACAACAAAAAGAAATCAAAAAATTAGGAAATTAATGACAAAGTCACTAAAAAACTAGACAACATAAGGAAGGATGTAAGAGAACGTAAAGAAATGAATGAATTATTTAGGAAATTTCAAAATACAGTGGAGAGTTTCAGCAACAGATTAAATGAAGGAGAGCAAAGAATCTGACCTTTAAAACAAGGTTCTCAAACTAACCCAGTCATTTCAAGAAACCATCTGACATATGCATTATAGGTATTCCTGAGAAAGAAGAGCCAAAAGCATGGAAAATCTGTTTAAGGCAATTATTGAAGAAAACGTCCCTAGTTTTCTATCACCATAGAGCCAGTAATCCAGATACAAGATGGTCATCAAACACTGGGAAGATTCCCAGCAAATAGGACATCTCCAACACACATCATAATCAACCTGGCCAAAGTCAAAATGAAATAGAAAATTCTACAAGCAGATAGATATAAGCAACAACTGATTTAGAAAGGAAAACTCCTTAAGCTAACACCAGACTTCTTAGCAAAAACCTTATAAGCCAGACAGGAGTGGGTTCCCATGTTCTATGTTCTTAAACAGAAGAACTCCCAGTCTAGAATTCTGTACCCTGAAAAACTAAACTTCACAATTGATAAGTCTCTTCTAGACAAGTGAACACTAATCAAATTTGTCACAACCATACCTGCCCTGCAGGAAATACTCAGAACAACATTATACACAAATCAGTACAATAGATACTCAATAGTATAAATCACCCAAAACAGTGAAAGCTCACAACTCCTATAAAACAATAACACAAGAAGAAAAACAAAGTAACAAGGTATTGCTACCCATTATGATAACCATAATGGCATCACACATACCAATTCTATCTCTGAACGTTAATCGGATGCACTCTAAAGATACAGACAAGATAAATGGATGAAAAACAAAGGTATCTGCTACCTCCAGGAGACACATCTAACCCACAAGAATGCAGACAGGCTTGATGTAGAAAAATGGGAAAAAATATCTGACACAAATGGAAACCAAAAGAGAACAAGTATAGCTATTCTCCTATCAGATAAAATTGACTTTAAATCAACAATAGTATAAATGACAAAGATGGTCATTATGTAACAGTAAAAGGAATAATTCAACAAGAAGACATAACAATCCTAATTAAAGTATATGTGTACCTAACACAGGAGCTCCCAGATAAATGAAACAAACTCAGAATGAAGCAAGGAAATAGCATCATAACTTCCAAGAATTTCAATACCCCAATATCAGAACTGAACCAATCATCAAAGCAGAAAATAAAGAAACACTGGACTTAAATGGAACACTAGAACAAATGAACCTAAGAGATATTTACAGAATGTTCTACCCCCAAATCACTGAATATATATTCCTCTCATCACCACATAGGACACTAAGATAAATCACACCCTAGGCCACAAAACATATCTCAACAAATTTAAAAAACTCAAAATCATACCCAAACCATAGTGGATTAAAACTAGAAATTAATTATAAGAATGATAATAAATTCCACACAGAGTCATGGAAATTAAACAAACAGGTAATGAATTATTATTGGGCCAATAAAGAAATTAATATGGAAATCAAAAGATTCCTTGAACTGAATGACAAAGGAGATAGAAGCTATCAGAATCTATGGGATGCAACAAAAGTATACATAAGAGAAACATCCATAGCCTTAAATGCCCACTCCAGAAGTCAGAGAGATCACAAATTATCAACCTAATATCGTATCTCAAGGAACTAGAAAAGAGCAAACAAAATCTAAAACCAACAGAAGAAGAAAAAAAAACTTAGACTAAAGGTCAGAGCAGAACTAAATGAAATAAATTAAAAAAAAAAAAATACAAAAGTTAGTGAAACAGGAGGGGGTCAAGATGGCCAACAGGTACCAGCCTTCAACAGAAGCTCCCATCCAGAGGAAAGGATAAAGTCCGGAAAACACCCAACAAAGTCGAAGACTGAGAGCCTAGCCGAGAGAGAAGAGTGATATTGGCAGGACACCTCTTCTGAGGCAAGCAGTGACTCTTGGAAGGCAATCCACAGGTACATAATACACCCCAAAGGAAAAGTGTCCGTCCTCTCCCCCAAGAAAGGTGTGTTTTTCCTTTGTTTCCTGTTCAACTGCTCCTCTGAGTCTCCTACAGGTGATCGATAAACTGAGGACCTATTCTCTCACTCCACGAGTGAGAGCTGCTGACAGGGAAGTCTACTACCCTGGAAAGACCCTGCTGAGACTTGGAACACCCTCCCCTAGGCAGAAAAACGGAACTGGCCTTTACATTGCCATTTTGAGTTTCCAGTCCACCCTCCCCCCTTGCCCGAAGAGACAGCTAGAGGAGACCTAAGAGCAGTATCCACCCACCCTTGCGAGATCAAGCCAGTCCTTCACCGGGAGAACTGCTTGATCCACGCTTCCAGCATGCAGACTGATCCTGCCAGCCAGAGCATTCTGCACTCAGCTGTCTCCCCGGCTGCTATCCCCACTTCCCAAGGCTTTGGTGGCCCATGATCGCGACTGACTTCTCCTGGGGAAGGCTGCATCGCCCTGCCCACTGTCCCTGCTTCCTGGGGCCTTGGCGGTGTGTGCCCAGGAGACAACTAGAAAAAGCCACTGGCAGAACGGTTTTAGGGACGGTCTCCAAAAGGTGTAAATTCAGCATGGGGCGGAATCAGCGGAAAAACTCTGGTAATCAGAATAACCAGAGTAGATCAACCCCCCCACCCAAGGAAGGATGGGACAAACACAATCGAAGACCCATTCCATAAACAGATGTCTGAGATGTCAGAAATTGAGTTCAGAATGTGGATAGCGAATAAGATCAACAGAATGGAGGAAAGGAGGGTACTAGAATTTCAAATTATTCAAAAGCTGTCCCAAGAATTCATGATTTCAAAGATAAAATGACCAAAGATTATGATACACTGAAGCAAGAGGTTGCAGCCCTTAAAGATCTGAAGACTACGGTTGAATCACTCGTTCAGAGAATGGACCAGGCAGAAGATAGGATCTCTGACACTGAAGACAAAGACTTTGAACTCACCCAATCATCCAAAGATGATGACAAATGGAGAGCAAAAACAGACCACTCGCTCAGAGAGCTCTTGGATAATTCAAAGAAAACTAATATTCACCTCATAGAAATCCCTGAAGGTGACGAATTTGCTTCACAAAACACATGCTCTCCTTCATGAAATTATGAAAGAGAACTTTCCAGATATGCCAAGGGATCCTGAAATTCAGATAGCAGACAGCTTCAGAACTCTAGTGTGACTCAACCTGAACAAAACATCCCCCAGGCATATCATAATCAACTTTGCTAAAGTTAACATGAAAGAGGAAATCCTGAAAGCAGCTAGATGCAAGAAAACATTAACTTACAAGGGGAAGAATATTAGAATGACTGCAGATCTCTCTGCCAAAACCTTTCAGGCTAGAAGAGGGTGGTCATTGACCTTCAACCTCCTAAAACAAAACAACTTTCAAACCAGAATCCTGTATCCAGTTAAACTGAGTTTCATTTATGATGGAGAAATTAAATACTTTAACGACATTCACATGTTGAAGAAATTTGCCATAACTAAACCAGCCCTCCAGGACATCCTCAGACCTGTCCTCCATAATTACCAGTGCAATCTTCCACCGCATAAATAAACCCACCCAGAAAATTTTGATCAAATTCTAATCTCCACAGTGACAAAAGGAACAAAGATGTCCACTGGACTTTCAAAAAACTCGATACTCAAAAGTACACCAGGCTTATCAATAGTCTCAATCAATCTGAATGGCTTAAATTGCCCTCTAAAGAGGCACAGGTTGGCTGACTGGATACAAAAACTCAGGCCAGATATCTGCTGCATTCAAGAAACTCACTTTACTTTGAAAGACAAGCATAGACTCAGGGCGAAGGGATGGTCATCTATATCCCAGGCTAATTGAAAGCAGGAAAAAGCAGGTGTTGCAATTTTATTTGCAGATGCAATAGGCTTTAAACCAACAAAAGTGAGCAAGGACAAAGATGGTTACTTTATATTTGTTAAGGGTAAAACTCAATACGATGAGATTTCAATTATCAATATTTATGCACCCAACCAGAATGCACCTCAATTTATAAGAGACACTCTAACAGATGTGAGCAACCTGATTACTCCCAGCTCCATCATAGTCGGAGATTTTAATACCCCTTTGGCAGTGCTGGATAGCAAGAAGCTTAGCAAAGAAATCTTGGATTTAAACTTAACCATTCAGTGTTTGGATTTAACGGACATCTACAAAACATTTCACCCTAATAAAACTGAGTACACATTTTACTCATCAGTTCATGGAACATATTCCAAAACAGACTACATTTTAGGCCACAAGTCTAACCTCAGCAAATTTAAAAGAATAGAAATTATTCCTTGTATCTTCTCAGATCACCACAGAATAAAAGTTGAACTCAGCAACAACAGGGATCTGCAGACCTAAACAAAAACGTGGAAGCTAAATAACCTTATGCTCAATGATAGTTGGGTCAGAGACAAGATCAAAAAGGAAATTACCAAATTCTTGGAACTAAACAACAATGAA
>NW_003852574.1:3246484-3253763 GCF_000181295.1 Otolemur garnettii | reverse complement strand
AGTCAAGCTGAAAAAACAGTCAAGAACTCTATTCCGTTCACAGTAGTGCCAAAGAAGATGAAATACTTGGGAGTTTATCTAACAAAGGACGTGAAAGATCTCTATAAAGAGAACTATGAAACTCTAGAAAAGAAATAGCTGAAAATGTTAACAAATGGAAAAACATACCTTGCTCATGGCTGGAAAATGTCTATACTACTTAAAGCAATATATAATTTTAATGCAATCCCTATTAAAGTTGTATTGTCATACTTTAAAGATCTCAAAAAAAAATACTTCATTTTATATGGAATCAGAAAAAACCTCGAATAGCAAAGACATTACTCAGAAACAAAAACAAGGCAGGAGGAATCACACTACCAGACATCAAACTATACTATAAATTTATTGTGATCAAAACAGCATGATTTGTACTGGCACAAAAACAGAGAGGTAGATGTATGGAACAGAATAGAGAGCAAGAGATGAACCCAGCTACTTACCGCTATATGATCTTTGACAAGTCAATTAAAAACATTGAGTGTGGAAAAGATTCCCTATTTAACAAATAGTGCTGGACGAACCAGCTAGCGATCTGCAGAAAACTGAAACTGGACCCACACCTTCATGTTTACATGGATGGAGCTAGAAAATGTCCTCCTTAGCAAAATATCTCAAGAATGGAAGAAAAAATATCCAAAGTACTCAACCGTATTATGAAACTAATTGTTAACTATCATAGGAAAGCTCTAATCCAAATGGAGTCCAAGAATATCAGGAAAGGGGGGGAGGGGGGAGGATGGATGAAGGGAGGGTGATTGTGGGGATCACACCTATGATTTTTCCTATAAAGGTACATGTGAATCTTTCTAAATGTCAAATTTAAATGTCTTAACACAACAATTATGAGTATGACGTGATGGCTATGTTGGTCAACTGGATGAAAGTATTTCAAATTGTATATGAAAAAAACACACTGTAGCCCATGATAGAATTAACGTGCACAAATACGATCTAATAAAAAAAAAAGAAAGAAAGAAAAAAAGTTAGTGAAACAAAAATTTGGTTCCTTGAAAAGATAAGATTGTAGACCTCTTGTGGGATGAACCAAGAATAGAACAGAAAGAATCACAATAAGATCAATCAGAAATGAGAAAGAAGATATCACAAATGATAGCACAGAAATAACACCATCTAAATACTACAAAAATCTCTGTGCATGTAAACTAGAAAATGTAGAGAAAATGGACACATTTTTGGAAGAACACAACCTATCAAGACTTAATAAGAAAGAAACAGAACTACTTAACAAATCAATAATTAACAGTTAAACTAAAGTAGCAATAAGAAATCTTCCTACTACTACAACTACAACATCAGCCCCAGGCCAGATCAATTCACAGCCAAATCCTATCAGACTGGTATCCATATGGCAGAAATTATTCCATAACACTGGTAAGGAGATAAAGATAAATAAAAAAAAAAAAACACTGGTAAGGAGGAAATCCTCCTCAACTCATTCTACAAAGCCAGTATCACCTTGATACCAAAACCAAGTAAGGACACAACAAAAAAGGACAATTAACTATAGACCAATTTCCCTTATAAACACAAACGCAAAAATCCTCAATAAAATTCCACAGCACATCAAAAAAAAAAAAAAAAAAAGCACCACCCTGACTAACTGGTATACAAGTTCAACATATGTACATTAATAAATGTTATTTACCACATAAACAGAAGCAAAAACAAAGACCAGATGATCATCTCAATAAATGCAGTAAATGCATTCAATAAAATACAGCACCCTTCCATGATAAAAACCCTCAATAAAATAAGCACAGAAGAAACATATCAAAATTATAAAACCCATATATGATGAATACACAGCCAACATCATACTGAATGGGGAAAAACTGAAAGCATTCCCACTTAGAACTGGAACAAGACAAGGGTGCCCACTGTCACTACTTTGATTCAACATAGTGTTGGAAGTCCTAGGGAAATCAATTGCTTAAAAAAGGAAAAGAAATAAAGGTTATCCAAACCAGAGAAGAGGTCAAACTATCACTTTTTGTTGATGATATGATCTTGTACATACAAAATCCCAAAGGTTGTACTAAGAGACTCCTGGAATTAATAAATAAATTTGGCAAAGTCTCAGGGTATAAAAACAATGTACAAAAATCAGTATCATTTCTATTAATATATACCAGTAGCAGTCAAGCTGAGAGTAAAATCAAAGATTCAATACTATTCAGCTGTAAAGTAAATAAAATACCTAGGAATATACTTAACCAAGGAGGTGAAAGATCTCTATTTTCACTATGAAACTATGAAAGTACTATGAAACACTGGGGAAAGAAATCAAAGGTGACAGAAATAAATGAAGAAACATACATTCATGGATCAAGAGGATCAACACTGCTGAAATGTCCACACTACCATGATATATAACATACTATAGTACACAAAATACTATACAGATTTCATGCAATATCCATTAAAATCCCATGGCATATTTCACAGATGTAGGAAAAATAATTCTATACTTTGTTTGGAACCAGAAAAGAACTGAAATAGCCAAAGCAATCCTAAGCAAAAAGGATAAAGCTGGAGGCATCACATTACCAAACTTCAAACTATACAACAAGACTATAGTAACAAAACATCATGCTATTGGCACAAAAATTGAGACAGCAAAACAGAAAAGAACATAGAGATCAAATAAAAAAAAACCCATCTGCCTATAGCCAACTGATCTTCAACAAAGCAGAAAATACACACTGGGGTAAAGAAGCCCTATTCAATAAATGGTGCTGGAAAAATCAGCTAGCCACATGCAAAAGAATCAAACAGGACCCCATTCTTTAACCACTTACAAAACTAATTCAAGATGGATAAAACACTTAAATGCAAGGCATGAAACCATACAAATTATAGAAGAAAATGTAAAAAATAAATCTATGTATCGATCTAGGCAAAGAATTTACAACTAAAACCCCAATGGCAAGCAAGCAACAACAAAAATAAATTAATGGGACTTTTTTAAATTGAAAAGCTTCTGCACAACTAAAGAAATAATCAGAACAGGGGGCAGAGGCAAGATGGCCAACTGGAGCCAGCTTTCCACCAACGCTCCCATCCAGAAGGAGAGTTAAAGGACAGAAGTTTAGCAAGTAAGCTGATGGTTTGGAGCTGAGCCAAGAGAGAAGGGTGAAGAACACACATGAACCCCCTGAGACAAGCAACCCTAAGAATACAAACAAAAGGTACAAAATCCATCACCAAGCAGACGGAAATCTCCACCTGCTTGAGAACAGCTCACAATATACTTTTTGCAAACAAGCGAGCAGAATTTAAATGTCTTCCCATTTTATCCCATGGGAGAGATACTCTAAAAACCATACCTCCTTCCCCTACTAGGGTGCTATGGCACTCTCCTGCCAGGCATAAAACTGTGTATATTCTCTACCTGCAATTCTGAACTCCCAGCACTCCCCACCACTATCACCCCAAGGTCTAGAAGCCTGTCTCCCATAGAGTCCAGATTCTTGGGCATTTTCTCAAGAGGTGTGGACAGGGCATGTGCTGTTGCAGGTCTGTCCTGATTCTGCAGCACAGGGGTAAGGAGAAAATGATAGACTGAAAGAACCATATGAGGAAAGGGAGAGGCGGTACCCTGGCACAGAGCAGCAGTGTCAACAGCGGGAACAATAGGGCTCACAGTCCTGGGAATATTTTGGACATTCCCTGTCTCTCTGGGAAACCAGAGAAAGCCAGGCATCTCCTCCAGTGGCAGACACTGGCGAAACAGCTCTGGGACGGTAATCCAGACCCCGTGAGCAAGGGGTATGCCTGAGGTAGTACAGGTCGGGACTGGGACTTGAACAGCAGCTTCTCTGTAGAAGACAGGAGCATGGCCTACAAACACATGATAAAATGCTTATCATCTTTAATCCTCAGAGAAATGCAAATCAAAACCACTTTGAGATATCATCTCACTCCTATAAGAGTACCTCACATAACAAAATCCCAAAACTACAGAGATTGGTGTGGATGTGGAGAGAAGGGAACACTTCTGCACTGCTGGGGGGAATGCAAACTAATATGTACATTCTGGAAAGAAGTTTGGAGAACACTTAGGGAACTGACCTTCAATTCCTCTACTACAAATATATCCAGATGACCAAAAATCACTTTACAACAAAGACATTTGCACAAGAATGTTTGGGGCAGCCCAATTCATAACTGCCAAGTCATGGAAGCAGCCGAAGTGACCACTGACCCATGAATGGATTAATAAATTGTGGTATATATATACCATGAAATATTATGCAGCCATAAAAAAGATGGAGACTTTACCTCTTACATGTTTACATGGATGGAGCTGGATCATATTCTTCTTAGTAAAGTATCGCAAGAATGGAAAAAAGAAATACCCAATGTACTCAATACTATTATGAAATCTAATATATAATCACCCACATTTCATATGGAAGATGTAACACAATTATAACCCAGAAAGGAGAGAAGAGGATGGTGAGGGGAGGGGAATGGGGGTGGACGGGTGGTGGAAGGGTAATCGGTGGGACCTCACCTACTGTGCATATTGCAAGGGTACATGTCAAATATATTAATAGCCAAGTATAAATGCCTAAACACAACAATTAAATAAGTGAGGTGAACACTATATTAACCAGTTTGATGTAAACATTCCAAATGGTATATAAAATCAGCACATTTGTACCCCATAATTGCAGTAATGTACACAGTTATGATTTAATAAAAAAATAAGATGGTAACTGGGAAAAAAAGACTATATAAAACAACAATAACCTTGAATATAAATATTTCCCATTTCAAAGCTATACATTTACTGAATGGATAAGAAAAACAAAATCCAACTATATATTGCCTACAAGAAACTCACCTCACCTATAAAGACTCACATAGAGTACAAGTGAAAGGATGGAAAAAAAGTATCCCATGCAAATGGAAATCAGAAGTGAACAGGAGTAGCCATTCTTACGTTACACAATAGACACTTCAAGTTAAAAATGATAAAAAGAGATAAGGACATTATAGAATTATGAGATAAATTCAGCTAAAGAATGTAACAATTGTTATGTATATATGCACTCACTACTGTTTCACCCATGTGTATGAAACAAATATTATTATATCCAAGGGGAGATACAGACACTAATACAATAATAGTTGCAGATTTTAAAACCCCACTGTCATCATTGGGCCAGATCATCTGGACAAAAAAATCAACAAAGAAACATTGAAACTAAACTGTACCATAGAAAAAATGGACTCAGCAGGCATTTACAAAACATTTCACCCAACAGCTGTGCAGTACACATTTTTTAATCAGCACATAGAACATTCGTACTTCAGGATTGGCCATATGTTAAGACATAAAACAGGCAATTCATAGTAACACAAACAAAGCTAGAGGCATAATTGTACTAGACTTCAGGTAATATTACAAGTCCACAGTGATCAAAACAGCATGATACTGGCACAAAAATAGAGATACAGACATATGGAACCAAATAGAAAACAAAGAGATGTAACCAGCCTCCTGTCACCATCTCATCTTCAATAAACCAAACAAAAGCAAACACTGGGGGAAAGAATCCCTAGTCAATAAATGGTACTTATAGAACTAATAAACCAATGTAAAAAGGAAACTGGACTTGTGCCTTTCACTACATACAAAAATTGACTCAATATGGAAGAAAATTTTAAATCTAAGATATGAAACAATAGAAATCCTAAAAGAAAAAACCCTTGATGATGTCATTCTGGGGTAAGATTTTATGAAGACATCACTGGCAATCACAACAACAAAAATAAACAAATTAGACTCAATTAAGCTGAAAGCTTCTGCACAGCTAAAGACAGAACAATTAAAGCAAACAGACAACCTTCAGAATGGCAAAAGATATTTGTATGTTATGAATCTGACAAAGGCTTGATATCTAGAATCTACAGAAAACCCAAATAAATGAACAAAAAAAAGAGCAAACAATTCCATCTATCACTAGGCAAGAGATGAACAAAACCTTCTTTGAGGAAGACAGGCAAATGGCCAACAAACACATGAAAAAATACTCATCATCCCTAATCATCAGATAAATGCAAATCAAAACAACCCTGAGATATCCCCTAACCATAATTGATCACAAAGTCCCAAAGCTGCAAATGCTGGCATAGATGTGGAGAGAAAGGAACCCTTTTACACTGTTACTGGGACTACAAACTCATACAGCCTCTTTGGAAAAAAGTATGGAGAATCCTTAAAGAACTCAAAATAGACCTTCCATTTGATCCCACAGTCCCATTACTAAGGGGACTTCTTCCCAGAAAAATCATTTTATCATAAAGACATTTGCACTAGATTGTTTATTGCAGCTCAATTTACAACTGCCAAGATGTGGAAACAACCTAAATTCCCATCAACCCAGAAATAGATCAACAAACTGTGGTATATGTATACCATGGACTACTATTCAGTCATAAAAAAGATGGAGACTTTACATCTTTTCTATAAACCTGGATGGAATTGAAGCACATTCTTCACAGTAGATTATCACAAGAATGAAAAAGAAAATATCCAATGTACTCAATACTAATATGAAGCCAGTAAATGAACAAATACATACCCACATAAGAGAAATATTCAATTCAATTCAAGTTGTGGGGAGAAGAGAGGAGGGGAAGGGATTGGTGTACTCTCACATAAAGGGCACAATGTAAGGGCATATGGCACACCTTTTGGGTGCAGGACACAACTACAATATGCTCTACCTAACAAATGCAAATATTGTAACCTAGTTGTTGTATCCTCACATTTACCTGAAATTTAATAGAAAATGAAAGTGTTGGTGAAAACGTGAACCAGATGAAACTCCCACAGTTAAATATAACCTTAAAATTCTGGGAAGCTTCCCACCAGAAAGAATTATTGGCTCTTGGGCAGCACCTGTGGCTCAGTGAGTAGGGTGCCAGCCCCATATACTGAGGGTAATGGGTTCAAACTCGGCCCCAGCCAAACTACAACAAAAAAATAGCTGACAGTTGTAGCAGATGCCTGTCGTCCCAGCTACTTGGGAGGCTGAGGCAAGAGAATTGCTATGAGCTGTGATACCACAGCACTCTACCGAGGGCAACAAAATGAGACTCTGTCTCTAAAAAAAAAAAAAAAAATTGTTGGCTCAGCACCCATAGCTCAGTGGTTAGGGCACCAGCCACATACACCTAGGCAGGCGGGTTCAGGTCAGGCCTG
>NW_003852574.1:3239344-3246220 GCF_000181295.1 Otolemur garnettii | reverse complement strand
AAAAAAAAAAAAAAAGCCAGTACTGTAGCAGGCACCTGTACTCAGCTACTTGGGAGGCTGAGGCAAAAGAATTGCTCAAGCCCAAGAGTTTGAGGTTGCTGTGAGCTGTTACACCACAGCACTCTACCAAGGGCAACATAATGAGACTCTGTCTCAAAAAAAAAAAAAAATTGTTCCTTGTGCCCATTTGTACCATATGCTGAGCATCTTTCCTTCTGGGAGTTTTGTCATTTTGTTTCGTGCTAGACAGATACTGACTATCTGACTAGCCCTCAATAAAAACTCTGAAATTAAGTCTTGACTAAGCTTCTCTGGTTGGCAACATTTCACATGTGTTGTCACAACTTGCTCCTAAACGGCTTAAGCATCTATGTGAATCTACTGAGAGATGATTCTTGAAAAGGATCAAACTTTTATCCCATGCGCCCTTTCCCTTTACTAATGTTTCTAGTATTCTTGCACTGTAATAATTCACAGCTGGCAGTGCAACTACATATGTGCTGAGTCCTGTGAATCCTTGTACTAAGTCTTCAAACCTGGGGGCATGGTCTTAGGGACCTCCAAACACAACAAATAAATATGACACAAAATATCACCTACCCTTCACTCTCTTCAGCTCCCCCAACAACAACATGAACACACTGATCATAAGGCATATCTATGCAGTACATTTAAGATATGGCTATCAAGTAAATTCCAGATCACAATTCCACAAACTCTCAGTAGTACAGGGTAGCAATGGTACAAATCAATTTTCAGAAAGTTTTCAGTTAGGAGAAATGAACTAATATTGACAGCATCTGGAACACCGCTTCATTTAAAAAATAAAGCATTTGACTGGGCCCAAGAATTGCCTGGAATTTGACCATATGTTTATCAATATGAACACAACAGAAGATCATGACAAGCTCATAGTTGGGAAAGAGCAATATCGTTAAAGTATCTGTATTACCAAAGTAATCTACAGATTTAATGCTGTTCCCATTAAAACACCACTGCCATACTTTGAAAAGTTGAAAGAATGGTTCTTCAATTCATATGGAACCAGAAAAAAAAAAATAGCCAATGCAATTCTACAAAATAAAAACAAATCTGTAGGCATCACATTACCAGACTTCAAGCTGTACTGTAAGTCTATAGTGATCAGAACAGCAAGGTATGAGCATAAAAATAGAGAGATAGATCTATGCAACAGAATAGAACCTATAGATGAAACCAGCCTCATAACACCATCTGATCTTTGATAAAGGAAACAAAAGCATACACTGGGGAAAAGAGTCCCTATTCAATAAGTGGTACTGGAAGATACAGTGAGTGATACCCACATATAAAAGACTGAAAGTGGATCTGCACCTCTCACCACTTAGAAAAATTAACTGAAGCTGGATAAAAGATTTAAATCTAAGACATGACATGATAAAAATCCCTAGAGGTGGGCAGAGCCTATGGCTCAGAGGAGTAGGGCGCCAGCCCCATATGCCAGAGGTGGCAGGTTCAAAACCAGCCCCAGCCAAAAACTGGAAAAAAAAAAAAAATCCTTAGAGGCAAGTATGGGAAAACTCTTAATGATATTGGCCTTGGGTAAGAATCCATTAAGACCCCACTGGCAACTTCAGCAACAACAAAAATAAATAACCAAATCAAGTTAAAAATCTTCTGCACAGCTAAGGACACAATCAACAAAGTAAACAGACAACCTTCAGAATGGGAGAAGGTATCCACATGTTTCAAAGTGGACCAGAATATACAAAAAACTCAAGCAAATCAATAAGAAAAGACCTAGCAATCCCACCAATCAATGGACAAGTGACAGAATAAAACCTTTTCCCAAGGTTTTATTGGCAAATGGTCACCAAACACATGAAAAAATGCTCATTATCTCTAGTCATCAAAGAAATGCAAATCAAACCATTTTGAGATTATCAACTAACACCAGTGAAAATAGCCCACATCACGAAGTCCCAAAGCTGTATATGTTAGTGGGGGTGCAGAGAGAAGGGTACACTGATGCACTGTTAGTATTGCAAACTAGTACAGCCTTTTTGGAAAGAAGTATGGAGAATCTTCCAAGAATTAAAAGTACACCTCCCATTTGACCCCACAATCCTATTACTAGGTGTCTACCCAAGGAGGAAAAAAAATTACTTTACCATAAGGACATTTTCACTACAGTGTTTATAGCAGCTCACTTCACAATTGCAAAGATGTGGAAACCACCAAGTGCCCTTCAACTCATGAAGGGATTAATAAATTGCAGCAGATATAGACCATGTCATTAAAAGAGATGAAGACTTTGCATCCATCCTGGATAGATTTGGAGAACATTCTCCTAAGAAGAATGGAAAAGCAAGCATCCCATGTGCTCAATGATAATCTGAAATTAGTAGAGCAACAACTACAGGTCCACATGAGGGAAAAATACAATTAAATTCAAGAAGAGGAGATTGGACTCAATAAATTCCCACCTATCAGGTACAATGTGATATACTTCCTGGGTGAAGAACTCAACTACAACTTAGAGTTTGGATTTACCTTACAAATGCAAATAATGTAACCATATGTGCCCTCATAGTAATCCAATTTTTTTTTAAAAAATTAACATGCCACAGCTATGAAGTAAACTGAGAAAATGAAATAACTCATCTGAATGTGAAATCACATCTTTAGAGTTTGTTGTAAAAACATTTTTCTAATAATTTTACAGAGGTATAAATGATTTACCATAAACTGTATATGTTTAAAGTGCAGAATCTGATAGTTTTTAACACATACATAGACAAGTGAAAGCACAGACACAATTAAATAATGAACATTTCCATCAATTCCAAAAGTTTCCTCATACCTTTTTATAATATATCATTCTCTTCAACATTTATTTGCAGGTAACCACTGAACTGATTTAAAACATTATAAATTATTGGCATTTTCCAGAATTTTCATAAATCGAATAAAAAATGTTCATCAACCTTCTACTCCCAAAATCACCACTACAGTCTTATATTCCCTACAATCTGCACTTCCTTCCTTCTTTTTCACCTATGGCTGATTATGGTAACTTCTCTATGTCTCTATCATTCATTAGATTCTGGATTTCTGCCAACACCATATAATTAAGTGAGATTCGCTTATAAATCGCCAATGGCCTTCCAACTGTCAAACACATTGGCCCCTATTCAGTATGCTTTCTTCTAGATTATTCCACAATACATCAAATCACTAATCACCCTGTTTTTTTTTTAAAGTTCTTCTCCTTAGCCAACTATGACCTCTATTTATCAGATGTTTTGCTAGTTCCTTTTTCTTTGTCCTCCAAAATGTTGGCAGACTTTACAGCCTCATTTTCAAACCTATGCTTTGACAGGAGTAATTGATACACCAAAAGAACTAATTATTTATCACGTTCTTATCATGTTCTAAGCACTGGATTAGGACTTCATATAAATTCATTGATTACTTTAAGAACTCTGAGATAAGTAATATTATCCCCATTTCAAATACACACGAAATTAGACAATAGTATAAGGATTCTTCATAAACCCATCATTCAGCTTCAATCACTATCAGCATTTAGTCCCCCCATTTGGTATTCCCCCACACACACCAAATGGGGGGAAATAAAACACTTTATGCACTTTATATACTTAATGCACTAAAATAGTACATTTTTACCCATGTACTATTTTAAAGCAAATTTCAGAAATGATTCATAAGCATTTCACTATGTACCTTTAACAGGTGTTTACTATTTCTCCATTAAACTCTATCTTATAGTTATATTGTATAACAATAGTTAATCCATGCCTTTGTTGAATGAGAGAGTCCCTGTTTCCAGAAAGACAAATTCCAAATTCCCTGGCATTCTTTGTATTCTTTGGCATATACATGTAAAACTCTAAATATGGATCCAAAATACTTTTACTGCCTTATCATTCATCTCTCTTCTGTACTATGCCTTAGACTATTTGGACTATTTACAATGCCCCGAATGTGTCTTGTAATTTTTTACTGTACAAAACATCATATAAGGCCCTATTCCTATCTCACGGAATTCTAGGCATCTCTTGGCAATTATTATCTGAAAGCTAATCCTAAAACTAGAAAATGGAAATAAATCTAAATTTATTTCATTCTTTTCTGCCTAATCATATGTTTTATTAAAAGCACAAAATTGAAATCTGAGGTCTGTTGTCCTTTATTCTTAATTTTACTTTGTTCTCCTATTCCTTAATTTTTTATGTATATTCTTAATAAAGTTAATATTTTGATGACTCTAACAAATATAAAACATGACATTTCATGAGTAAAAACTAACACTATGTCTCAAAAACCTTGTTTTGGTCTTTAAAATTATAAAACCAAACTAAATTTTACCCTACAAGCGTATGCTACAAAAATAAAGTCCTCCAAAAAAAAAAAATGCAAGACAAGAAATTATCATTCTTTGAAGAACATTCTCTTAAGTATCTGAAAGATAGAAAACCAAGCATCCTATCTATTCAGTACTAATTTGAAAGTAGATGAACAATCACAGGCCTGCCTGAGGGGAAAAGCACAATTAGATTCAAGGAGGAGGGAGGGGGGAAGTAGAAGAAAAGGGCCCAGTGCTCCCACCTACTAGGTACAATGTAAGAGTATATAGCACATCTCCTGGATGAATGACTCAAAAAGAACTTGGACTTTTCCTAACAAATGCAAATTGTAACCTAATCTTTGCTAATTGCATATAGCCTTATATTAATATGCAATTTTTTAAAAAGAAACTACCATTCTGAAAGTTATTTAGTAAAAATGTACTAAGGAAGTTTTACTTCATTATTAGTATAAATAATAATCGCTAAATATATACTTTAATAAATGATCTTTTTATTTTTTCTTAACCACTAATAGCTATGAAAACCTTACAGAAAATTTTAATTCTTATGACAATAATATTAACACAAATAAAACATATATAGTGGAATGCATTTATTTTTCTTTTCTTATTAAGTCATATACACATAGATAATGAATATATTTATGCATATGTGGGGTACAATGTGATTTTTTATACAATTTGGAGTATTATATCAAATTAATTAATATAGGTCTTGCTTCATTTACTTGGTTATTATGTTAAGACATTTATGTTTTATACTTCCTAGATCTGAATTGTACCCTTGCAATATGCTCCATAGGTGTGGTCCAACCACTTACCCTCCCTCTATCAAACTCCCCCCTCCCCTCCCTTCCCAATCCATTTCTCTCCTTCATTCTGGGCAATGGTTGTGATCTCTCATAAGAAAGTGTGAGTAAACATAAGTTGGTCTCATAGAAGTACTGAGTACCTGGATACTTTTTCTTCCATTCCTGAGATACTTTACTTATGAGAATATGTTCCAGGTCCATCCATGTAAACATAAAAGAGATAAAGTCTCCGTCTTTTTTAAGGCTGCATAGGGTATACATATACCACAATTTATTAATCCATTCATGGGTCGATGGGCACTTGGGCTTCTTTCATGACTTGGCTAATACGAATTGAGCTGCAATGAATACTCTGGTGCAAATATCTTTTTTGCAAAGTGATTTTTGGTCTTTTGGATATACTCCTAGTAGAAAAATTGCAGGATCCAATGGCAGGTCTATTTTTATATCCTTGAGTGTTCTCCAAACTTCTTTCCAAATGGAACATATTAGCTTGCAGCAGTGCAGAAGTGTTCCCTTTTCTCCACATCTATGCCAACATCTGTAGTTTCGGAATTTCTTACTGGAGTTAGATGGTATCTCAAAGTGGTTTTGATTTGCATTTCTCTGAGGATTAAAGATGATGAGCATTTTTTCATACGCCTGTCAATTATACGCCTGTCTTCTTCAGAGAAGCTTCTGTTTAAGTCTCCCGCCTACAATGAAATGGGATGACTTGTTCTTTTCTTATTAATAAGTTTGAGTTCTCTGTGGATTCTGGTTATCAGACCCGTCAGAAAAGTTAACCTGCAAATATCCTCTCCCATTCTGAAGGCAGTCTACTTCTTTATTTACTGTGCTCTGGGCAGTGCAGAAGCTTTTTAGTTTGATCAGATCCAGGTAATGTATTTTTGGTATTGCTTCAATTGCCCAGGGTGGGTTGGGGGGGTCCTCCTCATAAAGTTTTCTCCCAGGCCAATTTCTTCAAGTGTTTCCCCTGCACTCTCTCCAAGAATCTTTATGGTATCATGCCTTAAGTTTAAGGCTTTTATCCAGTGAGAGTCAATTTTTGTTAGAGGTGAAAGGTATGGGTCCAATTTCAGTCTTCTACAAGTCACCAGCCAATTCTCCCAGCACCATTTGTTAAAGAGGGAGTCTTTCCCCAAATTTATATTTTTGATAGACTTATCAAAGATCCAAGGACAATAAATGTCTGGATTCATTTGATGGTTCTCAATTCTGTTCTATACATCAACCTCTCTGTTTTTGTGCCAGTACCATGCTGTTTTCATCACTATAGATTTATAGTAGTCTGAAGTCTGGTAGCGTGATTCCACCTGATTTGTTTTTATTTCTGAGTAATGTCTTACCTATTCTAGGTTTTTTCTGTTTCCATATAAAATTAAATACTAGTTTTTCCAGATCTTTAAAGCATGGCAGTGGTGCTTTAATAGGGATTGCATTACATCTGTATATTGCTTTGAGTAGTATGGACATTTTAACAATGTTGATTCTTCCCAGCCATGAGCATGGTATGTTTTTCCATTTGTTGACATCTTCAGCTATTCTTTTCTCAGTGTTTATAGTTGTCTTTATAGAGATCTTTCACATCTTTTATTAGGTACACTCCCAGATATTTCGTTTTGTTTGGCACTACTGTAAAGGGAATAGAGTCCTTGACTGTTTTTTCAGCTTGACTATTGTTGGTATATA
>NW_003852574.1:3234194-3239006 GCF_000181295.1 Otolemur garnettii | reverse complement strand
ACATTTATAGATTTACGTATATTGAACCAGCCTTGAGACTCTGGGATAAAACCCACTTGATTGTGATGTATAATTTGATGTGTTGCTGGAATTCGTTTGCTAGGATCTTATTGAATATTTTTGCATTAATATTCATTAGAGATATTGGTCTATAAGAGTGGTTCTTAACCTTCCTAATGCTGCAATGTATGTTCATTGTTGAAAAGGGGTCACAATCCACAGGTTGAGAACCACTGGTCTATAATTTTCTTTTCTTGTTGGGTCTTTTCCTGGTTTGGATCAGGGTGATGTTTGCTTCATAGAATGTGTTGGTAAGTATTCCTTCTTTTTCTATGTTTTGGAAAAGGTTAAGTAATATAGGTACTAGTTCCTCTGTAAAAGTTTGGTAGAATTCTGATGTGAAGCCATCTGGTCCCAGACTTTTCTTTTGGGGAAGATTTTATATAATTGATGCTATTTCAGAACTTGATATAGGCCTGTTAAACATTTCCACTTTTTCCTGGCTAAGTCTGGGAAGGTGGCATGCTTCCAAGTATTGGTCAATTTCTTTCAGATTTTCATATTTCTGAGAATAAAGAGTTTTGTAATATTCATAAGGATATTTTGAATGTTAAGGATATTTTGAATTTCTGAGGAGTCTGTGGTTATCTCATCTCTGTCATTTCTAATAGATGAAATGAGAGATTTTACTCTTTTATTCCTGGTTAGATCAGCCAAAGGTTTATCTATTTTATTGATCTTTTCAAAAAACCAACTTTTGGATTCACTGATCTGTTGTATAATTCTTTTATTTTCAAATTCATTTAATTCTGCTGTAATTTTGGTTATTTCTTTTCTTCTGCTGGGTTTGGGGTTGGAATATTCTTCCTTTTCCAGTTGCTTGAGATGTCCCAGTAAGTTGCTAACTTCCTCTCTGTCTGTTCTCTTAAGAAGAGGCTTGCAATGCTATAAATTTCCCTCTGAGGACTGCCTTTGTAGTATCCACAGGTTTTGATAATTCATGTCTTCATTACTATTTTGTTCCAAAAATTTGGTAATTTCTTTCTTAATCTCATCTATGACCCAGCTATCATTTAGCATAAGATTATTTAATTTCCATGCCTTTGTGTGAATTTGCAGATTCCTGTTGTTACTGAGTTCAACTTTTATTCCATGATATAAGGAATAATTTCTATCTTTTTAAATTTGTTGACGTTAGCCTTGTGACCTAAGATGTGATCAACTTTGGAGGATGTTCCATGAGCTGATGAGAAGAATGTGTATTCAATTTTGTTAGTATGAAATGTTCTGTAGATGTCTGTTAAATCCAATTGTTGAATGGTTAAGTTTAAGTCTTAAATTTCTTTGCTTAGTTTCTTATTGGAGGATCTATCCAACACAGCCAAAGGGGTGTTAAAATCTCCAACTATTATGGTGCTGGAGGAAATCAAGTTGCTCATGTCAGTTAGAGTCTCTCTTATAAATTGAGGAGCATTCTGGATGGGTACATAAATATTAATAATTGACATCTCATCATGTTGAGTGTTGCCCTTAACAAATATGAAGTGACCATCCTTATCTTTCCTTACTTTTGTTGGTTTAAAGCCTATTGTATCTGTGAATAAAATTGCAACACCTGCTTTTTTCTGATTTCCATTTGCCTGAATTATAGATGACCATCCCTTCACCCTGAGTCTTTATTTATCTTTTAAAGTAAGATGAGATATCTGCCCTGAGTTTTTGTATCCAGTCAGCCAACCTGCACCTCTTTAGAGAGCAATTTAAGCCATTCAAATTAATTGAGAATACTGATAAGCCTAGTAATATTTTGGGTATTGAATTTTTCGAAAGTCCAGTGGACATTTTTAATCCTTTCACCACTGTGGAAGTTGGAATTTGATCAAAATTTCTGAGTGAGTTTACTCTGGTGGTAAAGCATTGTGCTGGTCATTGTGGAGGAAGAGTCTCAGAATATCCCAGACAGCTGGTTTAGTTATGGAGAATGTCTTCAGCATGTGAATGTCATTAAAGTAATTTTTCCATCATAAATAAAACTCAGTTTATCTGGATATAGGATTCTGGGTTGAAAATTGTTTTGTTTTAGGAGGTTGAAAGTAGACGACCAACCTCTTGTAGCTTGAAAAATTTTAGCAGAGAGATCTGCAGTCATTCTAACACTCTTCCACTTGTAGGTTATGGTTTTCTTACATCTGGATGCTTGCAGTATTTGCTACTTCATATTAACTTTGGCAAAATTAATTATAATATGTCTAGGAGATGCTTTATTTGGGTTGAGTCATGCTGGGGTTCTGAAACTGTCTGCTATCTGAATTTCCAAATCTCTTGCGATGTTTGTGAAGTTCTTCTCGATTATCTCTTGGAGTAGAGCATCTGGGCCTTTCAAAGCAACCTCATCACCTTCAGGAATTCCTATAAGGCAAATATTAGTTTTCTTGGAATTATCCCAGAGCTCTCTAAAAGAATGATGCATTTTTTCTCTCCACTTCTCTTCCTCTTTGAGCATTTGGGAGTGTTCAAAAGCTTTGTCTTCAATGTCAGAGATCCTTTCTTCTGCTTGCTCCATTCTATTACTGAGGGATTCTACTATATTTCTCACATTTTGGAAGGATGCAACTTCTTTTCTCAATGTGTCAAAATCTTTGGTGATTTTGTCTTTGAATTCATTGAGTTCTGGAGACAACTTTTGAATTATTCCTAGAATTTCAAATTCCAACTTTACTTTCATTCTGTTAGTCTTATTTGCCATCCAAATTCTAAACTCGATTTCTGACATCTCAGTCATTTGTTTATGAATGGGATCCACTAGTGTGGTTGCTTTGTCATTCCTTGGGGGAGTTGGATCTGCTCTGATTATTCATGTTGCCAGAGTTTTTCTGCTGATTCCACCCCATGATTGTTTTTCACCATTTGGCTAGATGAGCAGGTAAGGTGAAACTGGATTGGGGACTTCTGAAGTTGTGGTTAACCAGCCCTTTGCCAAAGAGCTGGGACTGGTGACTGCAGCTTTTCCCCTACAGCTTTGCAAAGGACTCTTACAGTACTACAGCCTGAGACTTTGGAGACCTGCTTGGTGTGGTGGGGCTAGGTGGCTCTGTCTTGTATTCTGCTAATCTCTGTCCAATCCTGGTGAATCAGTGAATCTGGGTTGAAGTCTCAGCTGTGGAGAAATATAAGCAACTAAGATATCCCACCCCCTATAGGCACCAACTGAAAGAGGAAAATCAAACCTTCCCACTACAACAGAACCAGGGTACCACCTTGGAGGGTCCTCAGGTGATTTGTCCAGTTCAAGAGCTCCAAACCAATTGTTCCACTCAGCCCCCACTCTCTAGTGGGAGAGTTCAAAAGGTCTCCAGCAACAGATAGCAGGGGTCTACTGGCACCTGAAGTGTGGCTCACTCTGGTGCTCTGTGGAGTCAGAAAGGCCTGTCTAGTAGAACATTTGGACCAAGGGGGCTGATGCCTCTTTCCCCACCTTGCACCTCCTTCACCACCCATCCCTGGTAAGCCCATTGCCAGTCACTCGTAAACCAGTCTCTGTGGCGCAGTTCTGTCCAATAAGCAAATGTGCCAGGGCTTTGTGCCTGCCAGAGTCAAAGTAAAGTCAATGCCTCCTCGGCCCAGCCACCATCCTCTGCCAGCAGCCAGCAGGGGGAGCTAAAGCCTGCCTGCCTCAGGTACTCAATGGCAACTTTGGAGTGTTCCACTTGAGCTCAATCTAAACCTAAAGATATCAAGACAGCAAATGTATTTCTCCCTCAACTACCACACTTTTGCCCCTGCTGCTCTACAGCTCTGGTATCCCTATAGGATGAGGTTTGGCTCCTCTGGCAGTCCACAGAGTTGGGGAGGTGACTCTCCAAAATTAGACACCAGCAGGATTGCTCTATTTATGCTGATGCTGGGTGGGAGGTGTCTCCACTTGGGTTCCCTTGCCTCAGCAATTCCTGAGTCTCCACCCATCATGTGGAGACCCAAGTCTCTGCCTGCTGCTGACTTGCACTTTCTCAGAGCCAGGCCAGACACCTTCCCCTCTGTGCCTATCTGCACTGTTACAGGATTCACAGATACAGTGTAGCTGCACTGCCACTGTCCATGCAATGCCCAGTCCTAGCCAAGAAATGCAAACATTCTGATCTCTGCAGAGGTTGGACTTCTAGACCACCAGGCAAGGGAGGAAGGGTGGACTGGAAGTTCAAGGGGATAGGGAAAATATTTGTTCAAACTTCCTGCTAGACAAGAGAATTCCCAGGCTCATAGCAGGGACTCACTGGAGAAGAAGTCTCAGCTTCCAGCAATTCACTCTGGTGGGGTGAGAGAAGAGAACCTCAGTTCACTGCTCACTAGTGGAGATCCCACAGCAAGCAAGCAACTCTCTTGGGGGAGGGGACAGACACACATCCCATACATCCTCCATGGGATGAGTTCTGTACCTGAAATTTTTTTCCTTGGAGTCACAGCTTGCCTCAGCAAAGAAGACATGCAATTATCTGTCTCTTCTCTCAGCTTGGCTCCCACCCTATAGCTTTGATGAGTTCTTTCTGGCCATTATCTCTTCCTCTGGACTGGAGCTTCTGTTGAAAGCTGGTTCCAGTCAGCCATCATCCCCCACTCCCCCTTATTCTTGTTGAATGTAAAAACTGGAGTTAGGGAAAATAGTCAACCCGAGGATTTAGCAAGACACGTTGAAACAAACGAACAAATAAACAAACAAAAAAACAACCAGACATACAAGCACACAGATGCACAATCAGAAACAAATAGACAAAAAAAATCCAAAAAAGACGGCTCGGCGCCTATAGCTCAACCAGC
>NW_003852574.1:3224045-3233997 GCF_000181295.1 Otolemur garnettii | reverse complement strand
GCCACGGCATTCTACCCAGGGGGACAGCTTGAGGCTCTGTCTCAAAAAAAAAAAAAATCCAAAAAAGAGAAAAAAATACTCAAATAGCCTGATATAAGCATTGTCAGCAACCATAAGAAGGGAAGAAGAGAAAAAAAAGAAAATAGTTTTAATAATAATTTTTTTAAAAAATTTTAACAATAACTCCTACACGAAAGAAAAGGAAAAGATACAATAGAGCAAAAAGATCGAGCAAATAAAAAAGAAAAAAAGGCACCAACAACAAAAATATTACTCCTATATATAAATATATATGATTATATGTATACTGTAGGGATCAACTTTAGTAGGAATATATTTGTTGTGATATACTTTCTGGACACCAGGTGGTGTCATGAGTGGTTCCCAGGATTATACCTGATTGCGGGTTTATACTGTTCTTGGTGGTTGCCTGGCTACCCGCTTGGCGCTGTTAAACCCTGCTGAACTGTTGATTCCACCAATCTCAAAAAATCTTCACTGGCAGGTTTCACAAGTTCTCCTGCAACAGTTCCTGTGAAGTGTGAGATATCCTAGGCCTGCTTTGGGTGAAGGATGGCTGCCTGCAGGTGAGACTCAAATCGCCACACCTGGCCCACACGGAAAGATGCCTGTGACAGTCGCCATTTCTCAAGTTTCAAAACATGTCTGCTTCTTATCTGAGATCTTTCCCATCTGAGTGTCTCTCCCACAGCCTAGCCACACCGGTGCCAGTCCAGACAACACCCCTCTCTGGCCGCCAAATTCCACTCAGGAGTCTACACTTCACCAATCTTTCCATGCGACACCTAGTTTCCCCACGACTGAAAATTGTAATTCAGGGAGGTGGGGGGAGATGTAATTCAGGGAGGTGCCCCACCACCACCACCCCACCCCCACTTCAGCAGCGGCACAGAAATTTTCCTGGCAGTCTCCGCAGCTCCGGATTACATTCCAAGTCCAGCAATCCGCCACGTCGCTGCACACCCCTAACTGCCTGTCCACAGCAATATTCCACGCTGGGAATGATCTAGCCCACTCACTCTCACCTGTTGTTCCAGGTGAGAACATCTATCCTGCCATCATGCTCCACCTCCACCTGCATTTATTTTTCTATCATTTTAAGTATGTGGTTATCACTAAATGGTTATCCTTTACAAACACTAAATAACTGGTTCCACAAAATGTCACTGTCATAGAATGAAATTCAGTTATTAAAACTTAATAGTAACAAATATTAATATTTAATATTAATTTTTTTAAGTTTATACACACCCTCTCCCCTTGGGGATGTGGGCAAGGAATAAAAAAGAAATAAAGAAAATAGTGACTAATTCTCATATAAATTATATTTCATTCTGACCAAAGTACATTACTTAAACATTAATTTTTAATTCAACATGTTAATATGTTTTTTATCATTTTGCATCCTCATGTATAAGTGAAATATGTTTGTAATTTCCCCTTTATATTTTCTCTAATTTTAATATTTTAATATCAGGTGTATCTAGATGAAGTAGAATGATTTGGGAGTATTTCTTATTCTATGGTCTATAAGATTTGGCATCTTTTTTTGATATTATCTTTTTTTTTTATATTATTTCTTATTCTATGGTCTATAAGATTTGGCATCTTTCTTTGATATTATCTTTTTTTGATATTATTTCTTATTCTATGGTCTATAAGATTTGGCATCTTTTTTGATATTATCTTTTACTTTTATTTATAAATAGTAGTTCTCTATTTTTTTGAGACTTTGGAAAAAAACAAAGTAAGAAGAAGTTAACTGATCAAAGTATTCTATAATAGACATACTTCTATCTGACAATGTGAATGTTACTTTCTTTGCATTATTACTATTATTGTTGCTTAATATTTCATTGCAGCAATCGTCTGATTTCTTTTCTGAATGTATTTATCTTCATTCATTCTTTATGAGGTTTTTGTTCTCAGTCCTTATATTAAATATCATTATTATCATTAATTTTAGCCTTTTTAATTCTGTGAAGGCAAAAGTGGAAACCTAATATACACATGTATAAGTTAGAAAAATAAATAAATACAAATATAAGCAAATACAAATACAAATACAAATAAATACAAATATAAAGGTACACATTACTATAAACAATACAAAAATCTAAGATTCTAGAATAGAGCTCATATTAACAAAATACACAATCTTATAAGTACCCCTTAACCCCAAAGTGAAGAAATTAAAGAAGTCTGATATGGCAAAAAAAAAATTCTAACACTGTTTAGAAAAGCATGATTTAGTTTCCTCATTAATTTTTCAAACCATTACTAATAACAATCACAAAATGGCCTCTCCCACAGAGTCCAAATACATTTGTTATAGGAAAAAGAATTCAGAACTAATTCTAAAATAAAACTGTAATTACCCTGTTGGAGAAGCCACATGGAAAAAGAGAGAGACCCAGAGACTACACATAGATGCTTAGTTATCTTGGTAGTCCAGGTAAGGACAACCCTCCAGCAATCCCTGCCAAGATGCCAGGCATATGAGTAAACATTCCTGGACATTACTTCCAGTTGAGCCCCCAGATGTCACAGGCACCAGAATAACTAACTTTCAAGCTTACCCAGTCAAGCCACAGAATCATGAGAGACAAAATGATCAGTTTAACCCAATACATTTTGACATTTTGTGGTCTTTCTGTTCTACAGCAATAGATAATCAAAATAATCATGTTTACTATTTTAAGGACACTATAATTCATGTCTCACTAAACAAGTTTTCAAACTACACAGTGTACATCAATTTAATACTTTAATCACAAATAATGTCTTTTTTTCTTTTTGAGACAGGGTCTCACTATGTCATCCTCTGTAGAGTACTGTGGGGCATCACAGCTCACAGTAACCTCAAACTCTTGGGCTTAAGAGATTCTCTTGTCTCAGCCTCCCAAGTAACCAGGACTACAGGTTCCCACCACAATGCTGAGTTATTTGTTGCAGTTGTCATTGTTGCCTCAGCTGGCCTGGGCTGATTTCAAACCCACCAGCTCCAGCACCATAACCACTGTGCTATGGGTGCTGAGCCATAAATAATAATTTCAATAGTCACAGTATCCACACTGTTCCTTAAAATACCAGTTTTGGAACCAAAGTAATGGGGTGGCCAAGATCACAAATATTACTAAAAATAAATAAATATGATATAGTAACACAAATTACAACTTTCTATTCATTTATAAGATTTACTCCTTTTCAAGTTTCTAACAATTTTAAATAAAATTTTTAAAATAATGTACAAATAAAAGCTGTTCTCACAGAAGCATTCTCATATGTGTTCGAAAATTAGAAATACAAGGGGAAAATTACCTATGAGCAGTTCTCAACAAGAGGCATTCTGCCCCTATGACACTTTTGGCATGGTATAGAGTCCTTTTTTGCCGCCACACTAGAAGACAGGGAGTTCCTAGCATCCAGTGGACAGAGGCTTAAAATCTGACACTGCATAAGACAGTCTCCCACAATAAAGAATTATCTGTCCCAAAATGTCAACAGTGCCAAGAATGGGAAACCCTGGCTACAAGGCATTAAATTTGAAGGTACTGTTTCCTTATATTCATTACCATTAAACTAATTGAATTGAATGATCCTATTGGCAAAACTGGTGATAAGAACTCTGGGGAAAAAAAATTATTTTTTTTGAGTCAGAGTCTCACTCTACGGCTCAGTATAGAGTACAGTTGCAGCACCATAGCTCAATGAAACCTCAAATCGCTAGATTCAAGCAATCCTCCTACCTCAGCCTCCCAAATAGATGAACTACAGGCTTATACCATCATGCTTCTGTTACTCAGGCTAATCTCAAACTCCTGAGCTCAAGAAATCTTCTGACTTTGGCCTCCCACAGTGCTAGGATTACAGGTGTGAGCCACCATACTCAACCCTTCTTTTTCAATAAAAAGATAACATTGATATTTTTCTGTATTAAAAATACATAATACATCAAATATTAAGCTACAGAAACATATAAGAAAAACTGATAGTATTAATTATATAACAAAGTAAGCAGAGGGCGGTGCCTGTGGCTCAGTGGGTAGGGCACTGGCCCCATATATGGAGGGTGGCCGGTTCGAACCCAGCCCCAGCCAAACTGAAATAAAAAATAGCCAGGCGTTGTGGTGGGTGGGTGCCTGTAGTCCCAGCTACTTGGGAGGCTGAGGCAAGATAAATGCCTAAGACCAGGAGCTGGAGGTTGCTCTGAGCTGTGACTCCACAGCACTCTACCAAGGGCGACAAAGTGAGACTCTGTTTCTAAAAAAAAAAAAAGTAAGCAGAGAGAATTTTTTATAAATGCATTACTGGAAAAAAATAATTCCTAACTGTACTATAACTGCTAATTAAAATATATTTGGGGGCTGGGCATAATGACTTACTCCTATAGGCCCAGCACTTTGGGAGGCCTAGGTGAGAGGATTGCTTGAAGCCAGGAGCTCAAGACCAACCTGATCAACATAGTGAGACCCCAACTCTACAAAAAATTAGAAACATTACCCAAGCATGGTATATGCCAGCAGTCCTAGTTACTCAGGAAACTGACAGAAGATTGTTTGAGCCCTGGAGTTTGAAACTGAAGTGAGCTATGATGATGCCACTGCACTCTAGCCTGGGTGACAGACTAAGACTG
Organism: Otolemur garnettii; assembly: GCF_000181295.1. Lineage (NCBI taxonomy): Eukaryota > Metazoa > Chordata > Mammalia > Primates > Galagidae > Otolemur > Otolemur garnettii. The sequence goes on along the minus strand of NW_003852574.1, from coordinate 3,229,340 downwards.
CGAGTGAAAGCTAGAGTACGATGGCATTCCCCCTGAAATCTTGAGCTAGTTATGGCCCTGAGATTCAGGACCCCTGCTGCAACACACACCTATGGTGGCAAAGGGGAGTAGGAATGTCCAACAGAGTAGATAAGAAAATAGTATGGGAAATGTCTAGTTATACTCAAGCAGCTTAGAGACAAGAATATAAATAAAACTAGAAAGTAATTGGTAAGTACCCCCACAGATACCCTGAAGCTGCAGGCACCTTGACCAGTAGACTATTTCATTAAATTTTCTCCAGAGTATTCTTAGATCTGTAACTTAGTATTCCCCTGTCCTTCAACCTGGTATCTTTCTTCCTTGAACAAAGAACTGCCTATTTAACTGAAACATAAAACAGTTACCTTTTCACTTTTTGCCTTGTGTATACATGCCCCTAATTTTCTAATAAATAGCCTTGGATACTAGGCTAAACATGGCACCTGAGCCTCATAAGGGGCTGATACGGTGTTATCTCTCACGAGTCAGAACACTGTGTGTGTATGTAAATTTTCAGTGCTTTCTCCTCCTTTGTCTGCCAGAACCCAGGCAGTGAGACAAGGTCCATGTGCACGAAGACCCCAGTTCACCGCATTGCAGCTTGGTTCTTAGGTTGCAACGTAAGACCCTGTCTCAAAACAATATACAGTATATATACTCTCTCTCTCTCGCTCTCTCTCTCTATATATATATATGCATATACATACATAGACACACATATATACTACATATATAATTTAATCAAATTAATTATAATAGACTAAGCACATAAAATCTAGTATATAAAATTAGTATTCTGCACTAATAACTTGTTGAAATTCATATTTGAAAAAGAATATTATGATCAACAGAGAAACATCTAATTGGACATTATTGGAAAATTTTTCCATTTTATATTTTAGAAATAAATTAATTAATCATGTGGTTCCACGGTTGTCAAATATGTAAAGTAATAAAAGATAAGCATTGCATCTACAACAATATTTGCAATTTTATCCTTTTTAAAAAACCATTTAATACTTCTAGACAAAGAAGAGGCTGATGCAATTCTGTAAAGCACAGAATTAATTATTGTGTCTACCCTGAAAAATGAACCAGTAAGAGTTGCTGTTATATCAAACATACTAGACACGTTCTTTCTACATTATAAAAAGTAATATGAACTTTTCATTACCTTCACATTTGGCTTCTTTGTTGAAACTCCTCTGTACCAACCTAAAACAAATCATAAAAGCATATTAAAATCATATTTTTGTCATTTTCTGTAAGAGATATAATAGTATTTTTAGAAAAAACATATGAATAAAAATCTTTCTTTAAAACACCAACTGAGATCTAGAGTTGTCATAGCAATTTAATCCAAATGCATGATGAATACCACATTCCTAATTTTCATTTCAAGGCATAAAGCCTTGCAACTGAGTAAGACAAATAATAAAATTAGGAAAGACATCAGAGGTCTTGTAATTCAACAGGATAAAAATTACCAGAAAAAGGGTTGGGGCTGAGAAATGCTAAAGTTACATTGCTTTTTTTATGCAAGGAAATATAGCCCACACTTTTCTATTTCTTGGCCTCAATTTCCCACGTAGTATACTATACTACTCTGATTTCTTTGCCGTCCAGATGCTAAAGTCAACAACCCTGCTAGTGCAGATCTTTCTTCTGATTTATTTTCTTTTGGCATTCACACATAGCAATACTATTAAATGTTTCAATTACACAATATAAAACAATATTCAGAGAAAAGAAATTTTACTGAATTTTACTTTTCTCAATTCCAATCTATTATTTTCAGAGCTTTGCTATAGTTTCCCAATGGGTAGTAAAGGAAGCCAAGAGTTGTAATTCAAAGAGGAAGATGAAGAAAGAAGAGATTGTTGATGGCAGCTAATTTTAATTAAGAGCTTTTTTTTTTTTTTTTTGAGACAGTAGAGTGCTGTGGCATCACAGATCACAGCAACCTCAAACTCTTGGGCTTAAGCAATTCTTTTGCCTCAGCCTCCCAAGTAGCTGAGACTACACGTACCTACCACAATACCCAACTATTTTCTTGTTGCAGTTGTCATTGTTATTTAGCTGGCCAGGGCTGGGCTCAAACCTGCCAACTTTGTGCAGGTGGCTGGTGCCATAAGCACTGTACTACAGGCACCAAGCCTTTCTTTTTCTCTCTCTCTCTCTCTCTTTTTAGGTAGCCTTGTAAACACAAGACCTGAAAAAATTGGGTAAAGACTCAGAATTGTTCCTCTCCATGGAAATCTTTAGTAAAAGGCAAAAGATTTATGTGGTCTGAAGAGAAAACAGAGTATATTTAAGAGCTTATTATTGAGAGCTTGTTCCATGTATCAGATTGGTGCAAAAGTAACTGTAGTTTTTGCATTGTTGAAATTTGCCATTTGATAGTGGAATAGTGGAATACATTCTTAAATAAATGTGGTTATGTTATACATAATTTTAATGCATATTTCTCGCTTTATGTGTTTTTACTAATGACTTATTACTGCTGTTTATTTTATATTTATTTTGGACTACTGAAATGATGTTAGAAAGCAAATTCAAGTGACTGTTCTTTTTAGTTTTCTTCTCCTCCTCCACTTCCTTCCTTTTTTTGCTGATACTTTATTTCTTTTTTTTGTTTAAGTTTAAAATGGGTTGTAAAGCAGAGGAGACAACTCACAAAATCAATAAGCATTTGACCTAAGAACTACTAACATACAGTGCAATGGTGGTTCAAGAAGTTTTGCAAAGGAGACAAGAGCTTTGAAGACAAGAAGCACAGTGGATGGCCATTAGAAGTTAATAATGACTGAGAGCAATCATCAAAGCTGATTCTCTGGCAACTACATAAGAAGCTGCCAAAGAACTCAACTTTGACCCTTTCATAGTCATTCAGCATTTGAAGCAAATTGGAAAGGTGAAAAAGCTCATTAAGTGGCTGCCTCATGAGCTGACTGAAAATCAGAGAAACTGTTGTTTCAAAATATTGTCTTCTCTTATCCCATGCAACAACAATAAAACCATTTCTTGATCAGTTTGTGATATGTGATAAAAAGCATATTTCATACAACAACCCATAACAACTAGCTCAGTGGCTGGACCAACAGAAACCTTCAAAGCACTTTCCAAAACCACACTTGCACAGGAAAAGTTCATGGTCACTGTTGGCGGTCTGCTGATCCACTATAGCTTTCTGAATCCCAGAGAAACCATCACCTGTGAGAAGTATGCTCATCAAATCGATGAAATGTATGTACTGAAAACTGCAACACCTACAGTCAGCACTGGTCAACAGAAAGGGCCTGATTCTTCTCAGCAACGCCCAATCAAAACTCACACAACTATGCTTCAAAAGTTGAATGAACTGGGTTGCAAAGCTTTGCCTCATCTGCCATATTCACCTAACCTCTTACCAACCAACTACTATATCTCAACAACTTTTGCAAGGAAACCGCTTCCACAACCAGCAGGATGCAGAAAATGCTTTCTAAGAGTTCATCAAATCTCTAAGCACCACTACAGGAAGAAATATATTTATTTCTCATTGGCAACAATTTGCAAAATGTAACAGTTCATATTTTTAATAGTAAAGGTATGTTTGAGCCTCATTATAATGATTTAAAATTCATGGTCCAGGCAGGCACTGTGGCTCATGCCTGTAATCCTAGCTCTCTGGGATCCCAAGGTGAGTGGATTGCTTGAGCTCAGTTTGGAAACCAGTCTGAGCAAGAACAAGACCCCATCTCTAAAAAACTAGCCAGGCATTGTAACAGGCACCTGTAGTCCCAGCTACTCGGGAAGCTGTGGCAAGAGAACTGCTCGAGGCCAGGAGTTTGAGGTTGCTATAAGCTGTGATGCCACGTCACTCTACCGAGGGTGACAAAGTGAGACTCTTTCTCAAAAAATTAATTAATTAGTTAATTAATTAAATTCATGATTCAAAACTGAAATTTCTTTTGCACTAACCTAATATTAACCTTTAAATCTCACAACAAAGCTATGAAGGAAAGAATCAACTTTTTCTCATCTGAAAAATATAACAAACAATAAGAGATAGCTGTGCTTCTGTTGAGTACGTTGGCTGAAAATGATAAATTTAATTAAGTCATCTTACACCTTGAATTTCAATTTCTTCATTTATTTTTTAAAATTGTGGTAACCTTATCAATGTGACACTTTACAGTATCTTAAGAGACGTAACAGAAAATGACATAAGCAAGTATGGCAGAATAAACTCTCTAATAAAACCAATGAAAACACTATAAAGCTACAATAATCAAGACAATGTCATACTGGCAACAGATTAGGCAAATAGCACTTTATGAGGCCAAGGTGGGAGGTGTGTTGAAGATCAGGAGTTCAAGAACTGCCTCAACAATACCTTAAGCCCAACTCTACAAAAACAAAAAATACAGCCAGGTATGGCACACATCTGCAGTCTCAGCTACTTATAGGGCTGAGGCAGGAGGATCACTTGAGCCCAGGAATTTGAGTGAGACTCTATCTCACAAAAAAAAAAAAAAAGAAAGAAAGAAAGAAAGAAAGAAAATAAATAAATTAACTCAAAATGAATCATACTCCTAAATGTAAAGTACAAAACTGTAAAACTCCTAGGAGATAACACAGGAGAAAATCATGGTGACCTTGTGAACAATAGTGACTTTTTAATTACAACACCAAAGGCATAATCCATAAAAGAAATAATAGATAAGTTGGACTTCATTAAAATTTAAAACTTCTGGGCATTGCCTGTGGCTCAAAGGGGCAGGGCGCCAACCCGATACGCCGAATGTGGCGGGTTCAAATCCAGCCCAGGCCAAAATTGCAAAAAAAAAAAAAAAAAATTTAAAAGTTCTGCTCTGTGAAAGACACTGTCCAGAGGATGAAAAGAAAAGCCACAGACCAGAAGAAATATTTACGAAAGACATATCTGATGTGGATATATAAAGAACTCTTAAAACTCAACAATAAGAAAATAAATAGCCCAATTTTAAAAATGGGCAAAAAGACCTTGACAGACACCTCACCTAAGAAAATACCTTCAGAATGGCAATTAACAAAAAAATGTTCAACATCATTATGAGATTTAGAGAATTGCAAATTAGAACTATGAGATACCAAAGTAGAACTATGAGATACTATTAGAATGGCCAAAATCTGGCTCGGCACCTGTGGCTCAAGTGGCTAAGGAGCCAGCCACATACACTTGAGCTGGCGGGTTCAAATCCAGCCCGGGCCCGCCAAGCAACATTGATGGCCGCAACCAAAGAAAAAAAA
>NW_003852574.1:3215104-3223973 GCF_000181295.1 Otolemur garnettii | reverse complement strand
CCCAGGAGTTGGAGGTTGCTGTGAACTGTGATGCCACAGCACTCTACCCAGGGGGACAGCTTGGGGCTCTGTCTCAAAAAAAAAAAAAAAAAAAAGAATGGCCAAAATCCAGACCACTAATATCACTAAAAGCAGGTGAGGATGTGGAACAACAGGAACTCTCATTCATTGTTAATGAGAATACAAAATGACATAGCCACTTTGGAAGAAGTGGTTTCATACAGAACCAAACATACATATCATACCATATGATCCAACAATTCACTTCTTGATGCTTAACCAAATGAGGTGAAAATATACATCCACATAAAAACAACAAATGGATACTTATGGCAGATTTATCTGTACCTTCTGCCAAACCTAAAAGCAACCAAGATGTCTATCCTTAAATGGGTGACTGGATAAATAAACTATAGCACATCTATACCATGGAATATTATTCAGTAATAAAAGAAATGAGCTGCCTATGCAGCAACTATCTAACTTCTAAGCTAGAGACATGTTACTCACAGGACTGCTGTAAGAAACATAACTTTTCACACTTTACCCAAATGTCTACCAATAAAATTTTACAATGTAAGAATTACTAGAAAAGTTTGGGTACTGTCTTCAAATTCCAAAAGCGTAACTCTTTGAGCCTCAGTTACTCCTCTGCTCAAAACCAGCAGCTTCCCATCTCAAAGTAAAATCAAAGTCCTGACTACGGCCTCTGCTATCTCAACACCCACTACTCTCTTTGGCTCTCCCCAGCCCATCCCCCTCTACTGCAGTCATACTAGGCACCTACAATTCGTTTAACTCACTAAGTAGGCTTCCACCTCAGGCTTTATTTATACTTTTTGTACCATATGCCTGGACGGCTTTTCCCACACTCCACCTCAACAGAACCATAGGATTGCTTCCTCACTTACATTTGTTTTCTGTGCAAATGGAACCTTCTCAGAAAGTCTCTAATTATCCTATAAATATAAACAAAAGACAGAAGTTCTCCCCTCCCTTCCCCAAATACAGTCACTCTATTTCTTTTTACCTGTTTTATTCATTCTTATTCTTGATAAAAATACGAACTTTATTTTATTCTTATATAGATGAGCCCCAGTAGCTAAAATAATGCTCAACACACATTACACTCAAATATTTGGTGACCAAACTGAAAGAATGAATGAATCTGTAATATACAGTTTAATAAAATTTACCTCATAAGTTTGTTAATAAAATGAGAGCTGACAGATATAAAGTACCATGAACAGTATCTGACATATTGCAACAACTCAATTATTTCTTGGTGGGAGAGGTGGTATCAGGGAAGGAGTGACAGGTGAATGAGACACTAAGATGTTATGTTTGTTAATTAACACTATAAAACAGGGTGTCCAATCTTTTTTTTTCTTTGCTATAAACTGGAAAAATAAGTCTTGCTTTGACCTACACAGTAAATACATAAACACTAATGATAGCTGATAAGCAAAACAAAAGGTTCGTGCATACTTTTCTCAATATCCCACACCACAGATAAGCACAAGAGTCTACGATAAATCAGGATGAGGACAGGCTGATCCTGTGGTTGGGTGCCACTGCAGTATAAAATGTTATTTCTAAACCTCCCCAAAGGAGACTGTTCTTAGGAAATAAATTAATTAAAATCTAAAGTTTCTTGATATAAATAATGCTGATACTAAGATAATTTAGGGGACCAAAATTACATATTCCTGAACACCTATATTGTTACCGGCACTAAGAAGGTTTACTATTACAACAAAATTGAATTCACCAAGACTAAAATCAGAGTGAATGAGCACCAAGAGCTTCCATGCCCATGGGAAGCAAGTAACACTTCCAATATGAAACAGGAATGATTTCTTCACCATAAAACCCATCCTTATTTAATAATCACTGTTAAAGACTAAACTATCTGTATGATAAGTATGACATTACCCACAATCTCCTTATTCTTAAAACACAACTACTGAATCTGTCTCTCATGCTTCTAATCATATCTCTGTTTCAACTGACTTAATTGTCATGCAAAATGCTATCTAGAGTTATCCATCCACTAGTGGTCTTTTTGTTCATGACTTAAAGTAAAGCTTTCCCTCAAATCAACTACATATAGAAAACAAATTAGGGATATGAGAAGCAATATAAATCAAAATGTCCCTTGATTTAATGTCCCAAAACATAACACTTGCCTAAAAGAACAAATTTATTTTCTCATTATATCTATTTTATTACCAGGTACACAGTCTCACCAAAAGCCAAATTGAGATTCCTCTAAACTAGGTTTAGAAAAATCTTTTATAATACCTAATCCACTGACAGAAGAAATGTTTAAAAGTTCTATGCTTTGGGCGGCACCTGTGGCTCAAAGGAGTAGGGTGCCAGCCCCATATGCTGGAGGTGGAGAGTTCAAACCTAGCCTCGGCCAAAAACTGCAGCAAAAAAAAGTTCTATGCTTTAAAGAGCCAAAACAGAACTAGTACCAAGTAAGCAAAGTAGAACATTGGTTCTAATGCCATCTAGAAACTATAATATAAATGCAGTCTATGATCTCACTAAAAAAAAAAAACAAAAAAAAAAAACTCTTATTTGTACAAGGGCCTCAAGACAAGATGAAAAATAATAAAATAACAAAAAAAGTAGGAAAAAACAACAGTAAAAGCAAAAGTTCTAAAATATCAACTGAAACTATTCTTCTAAATTTGGTAAGCTACTGTCACCCAGACCTCATAATCCTAATGAAGATGACTGAAAAAATGACACATTTGCATTTCCCCCATGCATTGTAAGCTGTCACTCAGACCTTATAATCCTAATAGAGATGACTGAAAACATGACACATTTGTATTTCAACTTCAATATTATTGACTATATTACTAAAAATTATAAAATCACCTAAAATAAAATGTAAAGATAGAAAAATGTCATTAATACTAAATATAACTAAAAAGGGAATAAATGAAACTATTAATAAATTTCTAATTTAAATGTAAGGTTAATTCCTATTTTGTACTGAAATTATCAGAGACCAGTCTCCTCTGGAAAGGTTTTTAAATAACATTTTACACTGTGGCATCAAACCTGTGGGCCTGGCCTCATGTTCATTGGTTCTGGACTCTTATGCTTATCTGTGGTGTGGGATATTGAGAAAAGTATGCACAAAACTTTTTGTTTTGCTCATCAGCTATCATTAGTGTTTGTGTTATTTAATGTGTAGTCCAAAGCAAGACTTATTTTTCCAATTTGTAGCAAAGAAAAACAAAGGTTGGACACCCCTGTTTTATGGTGATAATTAGCAATTTATAATTCAATGGTTATTCAATGTATATTCTATCTAAGCAGTTAGTTCACAAAGAAAATGAAAAAACATGGAAAAAAGTTGTAAATAAAAAATAATCACATCAGACTGAAGAGGCAAAAAGCAAATGCATATTTTAGAAAGAGGTAAGGATTCAAAGAAAACAAAATTCAGAGAAACCTTATATGTACTGCACATTAACAGGTAATTTAGGTACCAAAAGAGAAGAAACTGAGAATATTAGATAATTCTTACAGAAGTAGGAAAGAAGCGTATCATAGTGTCTATGTGCTTACCATCATTAAGTGCTCAGAAATTTACCTGCTGTGAGAATGAAATAAGACATGAACAGGGTTCTATTTATCATCTTAACTCTATTATTTATGCCTTCCATGATTGGTCATGCCAAATACACTTCGCATATAAATCAAAAAATTATTTCACGTCTAATTTTGACAAAAATAAAAAAGGAAGTTTTTTTTTTCTTTTAATTTAATCCCACTGGGTTAGAAAAGCAAGTCAATAAAAAGGGAAATACAAATTATGAGAGAAATGTACTTGAGGAAATATTCTGGGCCTTAAATATAAAATATATTAAAGATAAATTTATGTGGAAGCTATAATTACTTAAACATATTGATAAAAATGGTGGTTGCCTACGCTTGTTTCATGTTCTACACTGGTTGCTTTTATATCTATAATTTCAAACACTGCTGAACATCATTTTCTTAAATAAATATTCTTATTTAAATTATCAAGTGTCCTTACCAGCCAACCAATGCAAGTGAGACTATCCCAGAAAACCCACTACAATTGCTACTGACAGAGAGGCTACAGAACAGTGTCAGCAGTGTTAACCCAAAAGAATGAAGCCTCTATATAGACCAGGCCATGTGACAGTCAACAATCAGCAATATTTTCTTTACAAGGATTCTAGGGCAAACCAATCAAGCTAGATCAAAAGCACCAAATACAGTCTAACAAAAAGTATCCTTCAACAAGAAGTTTCAAGCTATTATTTCATAGGTGTAACATATATTCCACACTGACAAAAGGAAAAATGCAAATTTGTTTACCTCCAACCCCCAAACTAGCAGTTGTACAGAAGTAGAGACAGGTAGAAAACAAGCACAATTTCTCTTCCATTCCACATCATGATTTAAAATATTCTAATAAAAAAATAATGATTCAGTGGGGCGAAGGCCAAGATGGCTGACTGGAGCCAGTTTTCCACAGAGACTTCCATCCAGAAGGAGAGTTAGACAGAAGTTTAGCAAGTAAGCTGATGGTTTGGAGCTGTGCCAAGAGAGAAGTTTGAAGAACACACATCAATCCTGCAGAGGTGAGCTGTGAACCCAAGGAGACAAATAATAGGTACAAAATCCATCACCAAGCAGACATGAGTCCTCTCCCCCATGAGAACAGCTCACAGTATACTTTCGACAAAGAAGTAAGCCGAGTTCAAACATCGTCCCATTTTATCCATGGGAGAGATCCTCTAAAAACCAGAACTCCTTCCCTTATTATAGGGTGCCATGGCACTCTCCTACAAGGCATAAAACTGTATATATTCTCTATCTGCAATTCTGAACTCCCAGCACTCCCTTCCACTCTCACCCCGAGGTCTGGAAGACTGCCCTCATAGAGTCCAGATTCTTGGGCATTTTCTCAAGAAGTATGGACAAGGAGGGGGCTGTTGCAGGTCTGTGCTGATTCTGCAGCACGGGAATAAGGAGAAAATGGTGGACTCAAGGAACCATATGGGAAAGAAAGAGGTGGTGTCCCCTGGCACAGAGCAGCAGCAGCAGCAGTAGTAACAATAGGGCTCACACCCCTGGGGATATTTTGGAAGGACACTCCCTCTCTCTCTGGGCAACCAGAGAAAGCCAGGCATACTGTCCAGTAGCAGACACTGGCGGAATAGATCTGAGATGGTAATGCAGGCCCCATAGGAAAGGGTATGCCTGAGGCAGTATCAGCCAGGGTGGAGGGTGGTGGGGACAAAGAATAGGAGACGTGTGCACTGAGACAGCATACTCCCAGGGTGGGGCTGAGCCAGGACTGCTTTAGTGAGCCTAAGAACCACCCGGCCCTCAGGGGATCATAGCTAAGACAAAGGCAGGTGGTTGAGGCTGGAACTCTGAGCCAAGTGGGAGCTCTTACCACACTCACCCCAACACAGACTGCAGGGGAGACAAAAACACTAGCTCTGGGCAGTGGCACAGACTACCAGAGTTGCAGATTCTGTGAACTCAAACAGCGACTGGTCTGTAGGGGAATATAACCAGGACAGAATGACAAATTCTACACAAATATAAGTGTCAGCAACATGGATCAGGGGCGGGGCTGGAACTGAGTGAACAGCCCCAGCATCCATTAACCACCCGAAGTTGTCAGGCCTCTGCTTTCCCTGTTGGATGGCGGCAGAGTGCAGAGGCTTTGCCAAGGAGACATAAGATCTCTCTGTGACTCAGGCAGGCTCAAACCCCTGCAGCATCTGCTCATTGGAGGAAACTGGGTCATAGGATTACAGGGTTACCAGTGACTGGGTGTGACAGAGGGGTAAGGTGGGGAAGGAAGCATTAACCTTCCCAGACTAATTCATTTGCTGGGGGGGGGGAGGGTATCCAACTCCACAGAGCACTGGAATGAGTCATACTCAAGCTGCCAGCAGACCCCTGCTAGCTAGTTGCCAGAGACCACCTTTTGAACTCCCTCACTTGAGAACAGGTGCTGACCGGGACAACTGATTTGGATCTCTCAGACTGGACCAATCACCCAAGGACTATACAAAGTGGTACCAGGGTGTGTGGTTGTGGGAAGGTTTGATTTTCCTTTTCAAGTTGTTGCCCGTGGGGGGATGTGGGGATTTAATTGCTGGTATTTCTCCACAGCTGAGATTTCAACCCAGAGTAACTGACTCACTAGGGTAGGACAGAGACCAGCAGAAAATAAGACAGAGCCACTTAGCCCCACCACACCAAGTAAGTCCTCAGTGTCTCAGGACATAGCACTGAACAGGTCCTCTGCAGAGTGCTAAGGGAAAAGGTACAGACACTAGTCACAGCTCTTGGGTTAAGGGCTGGTTAATCACTACTCCAGGAGCCCCCGAACCCAACTTCACCTCATCTGCTCATCTAGCTAAATGGTATAAAATAATCACTGGGTGGAATCAGGGAGAAAACTCCGGTAACATGAATAACCAAAATAGATCACCTCCCCCAAGGAAAAATATGGCAGACACAACTAAGGTTCCCATTCATAGACAAAGGGCTGAGATGTTAGAAATTGAGTTCAGAGTCTGGACTGTAAATAAGATTATTAGAATGGAGGTAAAGGTGGAATTAGAAATTCAAAAGCATTTCAAAAGTTATCTCAAGAATTCAATGAATTTAAAGACAACATTGCCAAAGATTTTGACATACTGAGAGAAGAATTTGCAGCCCTCAAAGATCTGAGAAATATGGGACAGCACCTGTGGCTCAAAAGAGTAGGGAGCTGACCCCATATACTGGAGATGGTGGGTTAAAACCCAGACACGGCCAAAAACAAAAACAAAACAAAACAAAAAAAGATCTGAGAAATACAGTAGAATCCCTCAGTAACAGAATGGAGCAAGCAGAAGAAAGGATTTCTGACATTGAAGATAAAGCTTTTGAACACTCCCAAGCACTCAAAGAGGAAGAGAAATGCACGGCAAAAATGGATCATTCTCTAAGAGAGCTCTGGGATAATTCAAAGAAAACTAATATTCACCTTATAGGAATTCCTGAAAGCAACGAAGTTGCTTCACAAAGCACAGAGATTCTCTTCATGAGATTATGAAGGAGAACTTTCCAGACATGCCAAGAGATTCTGAAATTCAGATAGGAGACAGTTTCAGAACCCCAGCATGACACAACCCAATAAGACAACCCCCAGAAAATCATAATTAATTGCACTAAAGTTAATATGAAGGAGAAAATTCTTAAACAGCCAGATGTAAGAAAACCATAACCTATGAGGGGAAGACTATCAGAATGACTGCAGATCTGTCTGTTAAAATGTTTCAAGCTACAAGAAGCTGACCATCAACTTTTAATCTCCTAAAACAAAATAACTTTCAACCCAGGATCCTGTATCCAGCTAAACTGAATTTCATTTATAATGGAGAAATTAAATGCTTTAATGATTCACATGTTGAAGAAATTTTCCATAACTAAACCAGCTCTCCAGGATATTCTCAGATGTACCCTATATAATGGTCAGTGCAATCCACTACCACAAAAGTAAACTCACTCAGGAACTTTGGATCAAATTCCAACTTCCACAGTGGTGAAAGAATTAAAAATGTCCACTGGACTTTTGAAGAACTCGATACCCAAAATTCTACCAGGCTTATCAATAATTTCTATCAATGTGAAAGCTTAAATTGTCCTCTAAAGAGGCACAGGTTGGCTGACTGGATACAAAAACTCAGGCCAGCTATTTTCTGCATACAAGAATCTCATCTTACCTTGAAAGACAAATATTGACTCAGGGTGAAGGGACAGTCATCTATAGTTCAGGCAAACAGAAATCAGAAAAAAGCAGGTATTGCAATTTTATTCACAGATACAATAGGCTTTAAACCAACAAAAGTAAGGAAAGATAAGGATGGTCACTTCATATTTGTTAAGGGCAATACTCAATATGATGAGATCTCAATTATCAATATGTATGCACCCAACCAGAATGCACCTCAATTTATAAGAGATTCTCTAACTAGCAAGAGTAATTTGATCTCTCCCAGCTCCATCATAGTTGGAGATTTTATCACTCCTTTAGCAGTGTTGGATAGATCCTCCAATAAAAGGCTTAGCAAAGAAATTTTAGATTTAAATTTAACTATTCAACTTTTGGATTTAACAGACATCTACAAAACATTTCATCCTAACAAAACTGAATACACATTTTTCTCATCAGTCCACGGAACATACTCCAAAATTGATCACATCTTAGGTCACAAGTCCAACCTCAGCAAATTTTAAAAAGTAGATATTACTCCATGTATCTTCTCAGATCATCACGGAATAAAGTTGAACTCAGCAACAACAGGAATCTGCAGACTCATACAAAAACATGGAAGCTGAATAACATTATGCTGAATGATAGATGGGTCAAAGACAAGATCAAGAAGGAAATTACCAAATTTTTAGAACAAACGACACTGAAGACATGAGTTATCAGAACCTCTGGGATATCACAAAGGCAGTGCTAAGAGGGAAATTTATAACACTGCAAGCCTTCCTCAAGAGAATGGAAAGAGAAGAAGTTAACAACTTAATGGGACATCTCAAGCAACTGAAAAAGGAAGAAGATTCCAATCCCAAATCCAGCAAAAGAAAAGAAATAACCAAAATTACAGCAGAATTAAATGAAATTGAAAACAAAAGAATTATACAATAGATCAATAAATCAAAAAGTTGGTTTTTCAAAAAGGTCAATAAAATAGATAAACCTTTGGCTAACCTAATCAGAAAAAAAAAAAGAGTAAAATCTCTAATTACATCAATCAGAAATGGTAAAGAAGAAATAACAACAGACTCCTCAGAA
>NW_003852574.1:3188640-3212457 GCF_000181295.1 Otolemur garnettii | reverse complement strand
AATAACTAAGAAAAAGACATGAAGGCTATGTTAACCAGTTGGATGAAAGTATTTCAAATTGTATACAGAAACAGTACACTGTACCCCATGATAGTATTAATGTACAGTGTTATGATTTAATTTTTTAAAAAATTTTAAAAAAGAAATTTATATCATAATCTCATAGCACATAAAAGTCAAGAAAATCTCATGAAGAAAAAAATTTAATGATGCTATGTGCAATTGTGCTAGTTATCAATTTATTGACCCTTATCACTACCCAAATCTACCCTTATTTCCCTGCCTTGTAATATTGGAATTAGACCCCATGATAGCTACTTCTATGTGTTAACTCAATCAGGCCACAAGATACCAAAATATTTGACTAAACATTATTCTGGATATGTTGAAGAGAGTGTTTCTAGATGAGATTAATACTTGAATCGGGTAAACTGAGTAAAGCAGGCTACATTTCAATGTGGGTGGTCCTCATCTGATCCTTTGAAGGCCTGGACATAACAAAAAAGCAGACTAAAAGAAAATTAGATTTCTCTGCCTGATTCTCTTTGAGCTGAGTCATTGTTCTTCTCTTGCCTTTGGACTTGGACTGGAAATTACACCATCAGCTCTCCTGGGTCTACAGCTTGCCAACTGCACATCTTGGGACTTCTTAGCCTCCACAACATCTTTCTTTTTATTTCTATATAGAGATAGATGTATTAGTCTGAGTATTCCTGAGAAATATACATTCCAGAGCACATATGTACGTTATGTGTGTGTGCGTGCACACATAATACTTATCTGGAAAACCAGACTAATACAACGCTATAAACATGTTTCCTTTACCACTTCACTTGGAGTTATGCTTTGCTAATAGAGGATACCAATGGGACACTGCAAGCCATGGCAGAAAACAGCAGCAGTCTTTGCTGATGCTAGTATACTACTGTTTTACTGTCAGTATCCTAACCAGTGAACTGATAGGTTCACAGCCCAGTAGTGCTTACCACCTTCACAAACCAGCTATGGCCATTTTTCTCTGGTAAGTTTCTCTACCATCTTGAGAGCTATACTGGTACACCGGCTCTGGGTTCCTTATGCCTTTCCACAAGTTTCTCTGCTACCCAGCAGGTTGCTCCTAAGAACTTAAAAGAACCCTTCTCCCTCCCCCCTTCAAGACAAGATTCAAAATCTTTGAGAAAGAGAATAGCTTCCAAAAGAATATGTGACCTGCTGGTGATGGCAAAACTTCCCAGAGGGCATGGGCTGGAGCTGGTCTATAGGAGCAACCTACTAGATGGCAGAGAAACTTGTGGAAAGGAAAGGCATGAGTGAGCCAGAGCTAATCCACAAGTGTGGCTCTCCAGGGTCCTTTTCTGGCCTCTTTGTTCTGTTTGATTCATCTGTCTTTGCCCCCAGCCACATGTTTTAATTTAGTAATTTTTAACAACTGATAGTGTAAATCCTCTGGCTTTTCCTTCTTCAAAATTGTGATGTCCTTGGGTGGCACCTGTGGCTCAAAGGAGTAAGGCACCAGCCCCATATGCCAGAGGTGGTAGGTTCAAACCTAGCCCTGGCCAAAAACGGCAAAAAAAAAAAAAATTGTCACGTTCTTCATAACTTTTTGTATAAATGTCAGAATAAGCTATTCAATTTCCATACTGGGGAAAAAGCCTGATTTTTATAGGGATTGCATTAATCTATAGATTAATTTAGGGAGAACTGACATCTTTATAACAGTCTTTTTCTTTATTTCAGGTTAACGTAAGGGAACAATTAGATTACAACATTTGCATTTGTTAGGTAGAGTCCCTTTTGTAGTTGTGTCCCACACCCAAAAGGTGTGCCAATACTCTTACATTGTGTCCATTAAGTGGGAGTATACCAATTTCCTCCCCTCCTCTAACCCCACTCCCTCATTCCCCCTCCTCTCAACTTGAATTGAGTTTTTCTATTATCTGGGCATGTATTAGATTGTCTATTGGTTTCATATTAGTATTGAGTACACTGGACATTTGTTTTTCCATTCTTGTGATACTTTACTAAAGAGAATGTTATCCAGCTCTATCCAGGTTAATACAAAAGATGTAAAGTCTCTATCTTTTTATGGCTGAATAGTATTCCATGGTACACATATACCACAGTTTATTAATCCATTCCTGGGTTGACAGGAATTTCTCACATCTTGACGACTGTAAATTGACCTGTGATAAACAATCTAGTACAAATGTACTATGAGAAAATGTTTTTCTTCTGGGTAGATGCCTAGTAATGGGATTGCAGGATCAAATGAGAAGATCTTTGAGGATTCTTATTTCTTTCCAAAGAGGCTAATATCAGTTTGTGGTCTCAATAACAGTGTAAAAGTGTTCCCGTCTCTCCACATCCATGCCAACATCTGCAACTTTGGTACTTTGTGATGCGGGCTATTCTCACTGGGGTTAAGTGATATCTCAGGGTGGTTTAGATTTGCGTTTCTCTGATGATTAAGAAAGATAAGCATTCTTTTCATACATCTGTTAACCATTCATCTGTCTTCCTTAAGGAAGGTTCTGATCATGTCTCTTGCCCAGTGATAGACGAGATTGTTTGCTCTTTTTCTGTTCATTGAGATCTCTGTAGAGTCTAATCTTTATAACAGTCTTTCAATCCACAAACATGTTAAATTTCTCCATTTATTTGGATTGTCTTTGATTTCTATTGATAATATTTTTGGGGTTTTTAATACAGATGTCTTATATTTTTATTACATTTATGCCTTGGCGCATTTTTGTTACTAATATAAATAGTATTATTTCTTTAACTCACTTTCCACTTCTTTTTTGCAAACAGAGTAAAATAACATACAGTTGAACCTTTATAAATTGACCACTCAAGGGACTATAAATATACGGAGGTGGTCAACCTAAGGAAGTAGGCCTACTGTACTGATACATACAGTAGGTGTGTGTCCAGTCTAGGAAAATTAGGTCAACTTAAGAACATGGTCAAAGTAGGGAGGTGGTCAACTATGGAGGTTCTACTGAATTTTTTAAATACTGTAGCCAACAAACCTGCTAAATTCCCTTATTTATTCTCATAGGTTTTTCTGCAGATTTTATTGCTATTTTACATACACAATCATATGTTCTAAAATGATACTTTGTTTTCCTTCTTCATTTTGTATTTTTTTTACCTTACAATACTAACAAGTGCCTCCAATATGGGCGGTGCCTGTGGCTCAGTGGGTAGGGCGCCAGCTCCATATATGGAGGGTGATAGGTTCAAACGCAGCCCCAGCCAGCTAAAACAGCAGTGGCAAC
Source organism: Otolemur garnettii (assembly GCF_000181295.1). Classification (NCBI taxonomy): domain Eukaryota; kingdom Metazoa; phylum Chordata; class Mammalia; order Primates; family Galagidae; genus Otolemur; species Otolemur garnettii. The sequence continues at coordinate 3,209,176 of NW_003852574.1, read as the reverse complement.
TGCAACAAAAATAGCCAGGCATTATGCCAGGCATCTGTAGTCTCAGCAACTTGGGAGGCTGAGGCAAGAGAATCACCCTAGCCCAAGAGCTGGAGGTTGCTGTGAGCTGTGACATCACAGTACTCTACTGAGGATGACAAAGCGAGACTCTGTCTCAAAAAAAAAAGAAGTGCCTCCAATATAACATTCAATAAATGTAGCTATGGGCAGGTGTTATAATCTGGATTTTTATCTTCTCAAATTTCATGCTGAAATTTGATCCCCAATGTTGGAGGTGGAACTTAATGGGAGGTGCTTGGGTCATGGGGGTAGATCCCTTACTAATAGATTAATGCCTTCCCTCGAGAGGTGGGGAGTGAATTCTCAGTCTGTTAGTTCCCATGAGAGATAGCTGTTAAAAAAAAAAAGCTGGATACCTCCCCACTCTTTTCCTTTCCCTCTCCCCATGTTATCTCTGCACATGCCCCCTCCCATTCACAGTCCACCATGAGTGAAAGCAGTCTGAAGCTCTCACCAGAAGCAGATGCCAGCACCATGCTTCTTTCACAGTCTGTAGAACCATGCCAAATAAACCTCTCCTCTTTATAAATTACACAGCCTAAGGGGGAAATTTCCATAGCAAATATTTCAATATTTTACAATTGAATGTGGTATTTGATGTAGGCTTTTTATTGGGTATCCTTTACTTACCTTCTTTTTGTTTTCTTTTCAAACAGACAAACTCTACGTTGCCTAGACTGGACTCAAACTCCAGAGCTCAAGCTACCCTTCTGCCTCAACCTGCCAAGTAACTGGGATTACAGATGTGAACGACCATGACCAGCTAAGAAAATTACTTTCTATTCTGGTTGTGCTAAAAGTTGTTTTTAGTTGTTCTGATTTGCACTTCTCTATTTTAAGAAAATCTAAAATGAGTGCTGAACTAGACCTTCCTTTCCAGAAAAATACACTCCTAAACTTATGTGGTTCCCAGGTCAGAGTAAGCTAAACTCACTCTTATACCCATCGTTAACAGTAACCGAAGTTAATCATTCACTCATACAGCATTGTCTTTATATCCACATCACAACAGTTCCACTCCATTGTATCATCTGAGATGGCTTCTAGTATGCTGAACTGCTAGGCTAGGCTTCTCAAGTTATTTCCTATGATATCAACTTTTTTTTTTTTGGTTAATGCTCTGATTTTGTGCTATTTGTCCCTAAATTTATTTTTCCCATAAATCTTGTTAAGTATGCAACTTTGAAGAACATAATATATCTCAAGAATGCATAAATGTTATGGCAGAAATAACATAATACCCATACATATCACATAAGAGGATAGTGGTCAAGCCAAACTTCATTTGAGTATATTTAAAGTCTTCTTTTAATTATGACTAAAGATGTCCAGCCAATCAGATAGAAACACATGAATTACAATTCAATTCCATTCAAATGTAACTGAGGAGAATAACACCTATTTGAAAAAAAATCAAAACTCATCAGAGACATAGTATGTAAAAGTCATGTTCTGACAACCAACAATTAATTATCAAATTGTTGCTATTATATTAGAGTCAAAAAAGCTCAGAACTTTATGCCAAATACAGATTAGGAAGGATTTTATATAACACTATTTCATGATGTGATTAATAGTAGCTTTAAAATCATTGTTTATAATCTTATTAGACAAAATAAATGTATATAATGACAGAAATGATCATCATGTGCTTTATAGGTCCATACTTACCTTCACATTTTTCAAGAATCTGGACGGTTTCTCCTATTTCTAAGACCAACCCTTGAGGGACAGATCCTCGAAAGCTGCATATCACTAGAAAAGCAAAGATAAACACATCAATTAGCATCTTTAAATACTGAGACAGAGTCATACTCACTGAATTAAGCACTAAATTTCCTTAAATATATACTCTCCCTTTTTCACTAATTTTTCTAATTGTGTAAGCGCCTTTCAACTTAATCTATATTTTGAAATGTAATATTAAATAGTTCAAGACAATAAAGTATACTATGGCAAAAGTACTATTCCTGAGTGGTGTGTGCATCTATAAAAACATTTCTAAAAAGAGTTTCTCTGTCTCTCCGCATGACTTGCGCTCAAGTGTCCTTTAGGGGCAAGTTTGTATCAATTTAAAAAGATTAGACTGGGTGCTTCTTATCTGTTATAAATAAACATATAATTTTTAAAACAGTCATCAAATAAATTTGATTATGCTGTGAGAAAACAATCTTTATAATAAAAATGAGAATAGAAATTAATGAGAAAGAAAGCATATCTGAAATGGTAAAAATGTATAGGTAACAATCAAAATACCAAGTCTTTTTTAGGAAACTGATTAACAGATTCCAAAATTTATATAAGAATATAAAAAAATAAAAGCTTTGTCAAATTTAAAGAACTGATACTACCACATATCAACCCTTATCATGTAAAATTGGTTCTTCGAAAATACTAACACCGCCAGACACCTAACAAGAAGACTGATTAGGAGGATAAAGCTAAAAATTATCAATGTTGGGAATCAAAACATTTAAAACAGCATAAAATGGTTAAAAAATACATTTAAACCAACTAATTTGAAACATTAGATGAGATAGACAAATTTATAGAAAGACAAAACGTACAAAAGCTTAACACATAAATAGTCAGTCCTCTACCTACTATAGAAGTGTGAATTTGTAACTAAAATCTCCCCATAAATGAAATACCAGATCCTGATGACTTTACCAGTGAAAAGTGCAAACAGCTGAAGAAACAAGGAACAATACCAATCACAAACTCTTCCAAGGAATAGAGAAAAGGGAATGAATTCATTCTGAACTCACTAAGATAGTAGAAAGAACATTATAAAAAAAGAAAATTTCAGGTCAAGCTTCGTCATAAACATAGATAAAATCTTCTTTAAAAAAAAATGAAAGTTGTATTCTGTCTTTCATAAGAAAGTGTGAGTAAATATAAGTTGGTTTCAAGAACACAACTATAGCCTAGGATGAAGGAGAGAAATGGAGTGGGAAGGATGGGGGAGGGGAGGTTAGCTAGAGGGAGGGTAAAAGGTGGAACCACACCTATGGAGCATATTGCAAGGGTACAAGTCAAATCTGTCAAGCGTAGAACCTAAAGGTCTTAACACAATAATCAAGTAAATGAGGCAAAAGCTATTTTGATTGGTTTGATGTAACCATGTCAGATTGTATAAAAAAAATCAACACATTGGCTTGGCGCCTATAACTCAGCAGGCTAAGGCGCCAGCCACGTACACCTAAGGTGGTGGGTTTGAATCCCCAGCCCGGACCCGCCAAACAACAATGACGGCTGCAACCAAAAAATAGCCGGGCGTTGTGGCAGGCGTCTGTGGTCCCAGCTACTTGGGAGGCGGAGGCAGGAGACTCGCTTGAGCCCAGGAGTTGGAGGTTGCTGTGAGCGTGATGCCATGGCACTCTACCCAGGGGGATAGCTTGAGGCTCCGTCTCAAAAAAAAAAAAAAAATCAACACATTGTACCCCACATATGCATAAATGTATTCATGATCTATGTGTATATGACTTAATAAATAAATAAATGAAAAACACACTCTGGGAGGCCAAGGTGGGTGGACTGTTTGAGCTAAGGAATTCAGGACCAACCCGAACAAGAACAAGACCCCTTCCTTACTAAAAACAGAAAAACTAGCCAGGCCTTAGTGGTACATGCCTACAGTCCTAGCTATTTGGGAGGCAGAGGCAAGAGGATTGCTCAAACCCAAGAATTTGAAGTTATTGTGAGCTATGATAGCACAGCACTCTACAAAGGGCCACAGAGTAAGTCTCTGTCTCAAAATAAATCAATAAAATATTTAAAAGTAAAAGCAAAGCAAATCCAACTATATATAAAAAAATGATGTATCATTACCAATTTGGGTTTATTCTAGGAATACAAGAATAGTTTAATATTAGAAAAATCAGTGAAGGAGGGAAATCATAGGATTCTCTCTGTAGGTGCAAAAAAAAAAAAATCTGATAAAATTCAGTGTCCACTCATGACCAAAAAAAATCTTTTCTTTTTTCTTTTTTTTGAGACAGAATCTCATTTAGTCACCCTTGGTAGAGTGCTGTGGCACTGTAGCTCACAGCAACCTCAAACTCTTGGGCTCAAAGCAATCTTCTTGCCTTGGACTAAGGGTAGCTGAGACTACAGGTACCTGCCACAACACCTGGCTGTTTTTAGAAAGGGGGTCTCACTTTTCAGAGGCTGGTCTCAACTTCTAAGCTCAAGCAATCCCCTCACCTCAGCCTCCCAAAGCACTGGGATTATAGGCATGAGCCACTGCAACTGGCCTCCACAAAATATTAACACATTAAGATTAGAAGGAAATTTCCTTAATCTGATAAAAGGTATCTACAATGCATCTATGGCAAACATCAAGCATATCAATGAAATGAAATTTTATCAATAAAGTTAGGAACAAGAAGAGGATATCCACTATTGCCATTTCTACTCAACATTGTACTGCAGGGACAGCCAGTGCAAATGAGGCAGAAAATAAAAATAAAGATATTATGACTGGAAATGAAGAAACAAACTATTGTTATCCATAGGTCTAATTCTGTATGTAAAAAATCCAAAAGAATCTAGACATAAACTAGTACAACCAATACATAAATGTAACAAGGTCACTAGATATAATGTTAATTTTTTAAGTCTATACAACAACAAACAACTAGAAAATTAATTTTAAATGTTTTAAAACATACCATTTATAGCAATATCAAAAAATACAGACATAAAGGAGGGTGAGGAGACAAGATGGCTGACTGAAGCCAACTTTTAGCAGAGGCTCCCATCCAGTGGGAGAAATAATGGCCAGAAATAACCCAATAAAGCAGAAGATCGGGAGCTGAGCTGAGAGAGATGATCAATAGGTTTGCATCAAGAGAGTGCAGGGGAAACACTTGAAGAAATTGGCCTGGGAGAATACTTTATGAGGAAGACCCCCCAGGCAATTGAAGCAACACCAAAAATACATTACTGGGATCTGATCGAATTAAAAAGCTTCTGTACAGCCAAAAACACAGTAAGTAAAGCAAGCAGACAGCCCTCAGAATGGGAGAGGATATTTGCAGATTATGCTTCTGAGAAAGGTTTCATAACCAGAATCCACAGAGAATTCAAACATATTAATTAATAAGAAAAGACCAAGTGATCCCATTTCATTGTGGACAAGGGACATGAACAGAAGCTTCTCTGGAGAAGATAGGAGCATGGCCTGCAGACACATGAAAAAATGCTCATCATCTTTAATCATCAGAGAAATGCAAATCAAAACCATTTTGAGATATCACCTAACTCCAGTAAGAGTGGCTCACATAACAAAATCCCAAAACTACAGATGTTGGCATGGATGTGGAGAAAAGGGAACACTTCTGTACTGCTGGTGGAAGTGCATGCTAACATGTCCCTTTTGGAAAGAAGTATGGAGAATACTCAGGGATCTAAAAATAGACCTGCCCTTTGATCCTGCAAGTCATCTACTAGGTGTATATCCAAAAGACCAAAAATCACTTTATAACAAAGATATTTGCAGCAGATTGTTCATTGCAGCTCAATTTATAATAGCCAAGTCATGGAAGAAGACCAAGCGCCTATCGACACATGAATGGATTAATAAATTTTGGTATATGCATACCATGGAATATTATGCAGCCTTAAAGAAAGACGGAGACTTTACCTCTTTTATGTATACATGGATGGAGCTGGAACATATTTTCCTTAGTAAAAGTATCTCAAGAACGGAAGAAAAAATATCCAATGTACTCAGTACTATTATGAAACCAATTTACAATCACTCACACTTTCATATGAATAATGGATCACAACTATGGCCCAAGATGAAGGAGGGATGAGGAGGGGATGGGAGTGGAGGGGAGGAGATCAGATTGAGGGAAGGTAAATGTTGGGATCACACCTATGGTGCATAATGCAAGGATACATGTTGGATCTATTAGTATAGAGTATAAATGTCTTAACACAATAATTAAGTAAATGAGATGAGGTATATATTAACCAGTGTGATGTAAGCATTCCTAATTCTATATGATATCAGCACATTGTACCCCATAAATGCATTAATGTATACAGATCTATGTGTTTATGATTTAATTTTAAAAAATTTAAATTTAAAAAGTCACATATTTAAAAATAAATCTAATGAGATATATGGGAAAACTCTACACACAAAACATAAGACATTAGAAACACTAAAAACTTAATAAAAATATACATGATATTAATGGATTGGAAGACTCAATAGTGCAAAAATATAGATTCTTCCCAAATTTAATATGGAAATCCCACAAAAAAATGAGATACTCCCTCAATGTAGTTAAAATATTTATCAGAAAGGCATAAATAACAAATGCTGTCAGAGAGAATGAAAATTGGTATACCTATTCAAGACATCAGTACAGAAGTTCCCCCCCAAAAAAATTAAAAATAGAACTACAATATGATCTAACAATCCCACTACTGTGTATGCTGGTATACCCAAAGGAAATTAAATCAGTATATCAAAGACATATCTGCATTCCCATGTTTATTGCACCACTATTCACAATAGCCAAGACTTGTAATCAACCTACACACAATGGAATACTATTCAGCCATTTAAAAAGAAAAAAATCCTGTCATTTGTGACAAGATGGATAAATCTAGAGAAAATTGTTAAATGAAGCCAAGCACAGAAGGATAAATACCATATTATCTCACTCATACATGGAATTTTAAAAAGTTAATCTTGGCTCAGCGCCTGTGGCTCACGTGGCTAAGGCGCCAGCCACATATACCTAAGGTGGCGGGTTCAAATCCAGCCAGGACCCACCAAACAACAATGATGGATGCAACCAAAAAATAGCAAGGTGTTGTGGCGGGTGCCTGTGGTCCCAGCTACTTGGGAGGTGGAGGCAGGAGACTCACTTGAGCCCAGGAGTTGGAAGTTACTGTGAGCCGTGATGCCACGGCATTCTACCCAGGGCGACAGCTTGAGGCTCTGTCTCAAAAAAAAAAAAGTTAATCTTATATAAGCAGAGAGTAGGACAGTGATTACCAAAAAGGGAGGGTGGGAGATGGGGACAATAAAAGATTGGTCAAAGGGTACAAAGTTACAGAAAGGAGGAATAAGTTCTAGTATAGTAGTGCACAATAGGGTGGGTAGCTATAGTTAAAGTGTTGTTTATTTCAAAATAGCTACAAGGAATTTGAATGTTCTCACTACAAAAAAAAAGGTAAGTGTTTGATATGATGAAAAAGCTAATTACCCTGATTTGCACAATACATACATGTATTGAAATACTACACTATATCTCATATTTCAAATTATGCATCAATTAAAAACAAAACCTTAAAAATGTTTTTAATTAACATGAAAAGAGGAAGAAAGAAAAAAGTATACTTGCTAGAAAACCAAAAATAGGAAAAATAAGAAAGAAAGAAAGAAAATGTAAGCTTGAGCAAAAGTAAGGTCCCATCTCTATCAAAAATAGGAAAAATAAATTAGCAAGAGGTGGTGGTGCATGCCTGTAGTCCCATTTCCAGAGGCTGACACAGGAGGATCACTTGAGCCTAGTGATACAGGACAGGTGGCACCCCAGCCAGTTCAGCTCTGGTGGTGTTGGTGTGGTGGCAGCCAGCAGAGGAACCGGTGGGCTGGAGGGTAGGGAGGGGGGTTCCGTAGGAGACTTCAGAAGCTGGAAGGGCCAGACAACCAGGGGAGACACCAGCACCTTAGGTTTCCCTCCCCTTGCACTTCTGGCTGAACAGGGAATCCCCCATTTCCTAGGCCTGGTCGATTTCATGTAAGTTTCCTAGACCTGGGAACTAACAGGATTGTAGCCATTCATTTCCTACTGAGTTCTGGCTATAATGTAATTACAGACAACCCATGCCCTCTAAAAGTAACAACTGAGTTGTGGCTAAATGTAACTACAGAGGACCCTGCAACTATATATAACCCTGAACAAAGAGCCCAGAGACAGACAGAGAGAGGGAGCAAGAGAGCTTTTCTACCCCAACTTGGGTTTTCTCTCTCTACCAGGAGTTTTGGTGTTTTTGAATTCTTTTCCTTAAATAAATCCTGTCTTACCACTGATCTATGGTCCATGGATTCATTCTTCAAATCACCAAAGACCAAGAACCTATGGAAGACAAAATTCTGGTATCACTAGGAGTTTGAGGAGGCAGTGAGCCTCTACCCAGGATGATAGAGTGAGACGCTGGCAGAAAAAGGAAAAGGGGAGGGCAGGGGACGAGAGGGGAGGGCAGGGGACGAGAGGGGAGGGCAGGGGAGAGAGGTGAGAGAGAGAGAAGGGGCAGAAAGGGAAAGGAGAGGAGGGAGAAGAGAGGGAGGGAGGGGAAGAAAGGGAAGGAAAGGGAAGAGAAGGAAGGAAGGGGCAGACAGGAGGGGAGGGGAATGACATGGGAGGGGGAGGGTAGAAGGGAGAAGACGGGGGAGGGACATGAGGGGAGGAGAGGAGGGAGGAGGGAAGAGGGAAAAGAGAAGAAAAGAAAAGAGTATAGGCTTTCTTGCCTATAATCATGGATCTATTTTCAGGCCTACACTCTATTTGCAGGCATTTTAGAAAAAATAAAACTATTACTTAATAGATTATTTGGTCTGTTCCCCACTGTCTGCCAGATACATTAAAATTGTTGAGTAGCAGTGGTGTCCAACTTTTTCCTTTTGTGCCACACAGTGAAAGAATTAAGAGTTATCTTGGACCACACAATAAATATACAGACATTGGCTCAGCGCCAGCTCACATGCACTAGGTCTGATGTGTTTGAACCTGGCCCAGGCCTGACAAACAACAATGACAACAACAACAACAAAAATAGCCAGGCATTGTGGCGGGCACCTGTAGTCACAGCTTCTTTGGAAGCTGAGGCACGAGAATTGCTTAAGCCCGAGAGTTTGAGGTTGCTATGAGCTGTGACGCCATGGTACTCTACTGAGGGTAACAAAGACTCTGTCTCTAAAAAAAAAAAACCCACATGGAGTGCACCTGTGGCTGAAAGGAGTAGGGCACCAGCCCCATATGCCAGAGGTGGCAGGTTCAAACTCAGCCCTGGCCAAAAACTGCAAAAAAAAAAAACAAAAACCCAGACATTAACAAAAGCTGACGAATAGGTAGAAAAAGGTCTATGCATGTTTTCATAATATCTGATATCATAGATAAGCAAAACAGTCTTCAAATAATCAGGCCACAGGCTAGTCATCCCTGGAGTAAAGTACCAGCTTCAAAATAACTATGTCCTTTACCAAGTCTTTTTTTTTTTTTTTTTGAGACAGAGTCTCACTGTCACCCTGGGTAGAGTGCTACTGTGGCATCACAACAACCTCCACAATGCCTAGCTAGTTTTTCTATTTTTAGTACAAGACTGGGTCGTGCACTCCTGAGTTCAGGCAACTCACCAGCTTTGGCTTCCCCGAGTGCTAGGATTATAGGCGTGAGCCATATGGCACCCAACCACCATTTCTCCTTTAGATTCATACCACCTTTAAGTAGTTAAGAATGCATCAGTAGCAAAATATTAGTAAAACTGAAGGCCTCTTAAGAACAATATACTAAGAAAAAAATATTAATTATTTTAACTTTAACTTTTTTAAAAATGTGGTCTCACCATTTTTCCCAAGCTGTTCTCAAGTGATCCCCCTAACTCAGGGTACAAAGTATCTGGGACTACAGGTCCATACCACCATGTCTGGGTACTAATTTTTAAGTTTTGCAGCTATTAACTTCAATATTTTTCATACTATGTTCAGTACGAAAGGATTATAAACAGTATTTACAGCATGATTCCATTTTTGTGGAGTATGCAAATAAAAAGTGGTTGCGGGAGGTGGGAGGGAGAAGGGAGGGAGAAATGGGTGGAGGGAGGGGGTTTGGAGGGATCACTTCTGAAGTTTATCTTATAGGGGTACAAGTGAATCTTTCTAAGAGTAGAATGTGAACGTTTTAAAACAATAACTAAGAAAATGACATGAAGGCTGTGTTGACCAGTTTGATGGAAGTAGTTCGGATTGCATGTGAAAACTCCACACTGTACCCCAGAAGTGCATAGTTACCATTCAATAAAAAAAAATAAAATAAAATAAAAATAAAAAATAAAAATAATAAAAATAATAATAATAAAAAAAATAAATAAAAAGTGGTTGCAGCTAGGGTGAGAATAGGAACGCTTTTTGTTTGCCTCATACTCTGCTTTCTTATTTTGTCTCCAGTGTATATACAGTAATCCCTCAATATCCACAGTGGATTGCTTCTAGGACTGCCCTATTGATACTAAAATCCACAAATGTTCAAGTCCTTGATATAACATGGTACTGCATTTGCATATAATGTATGCACATCCTCCCATATATTTGAAATCATCTCTAGATTACTTATAATACCTGGTACAAAGTAAATTCTACATACACAGAATTTTGTTTTTATTTGCATTTTTATTCTATATAAGTAGAATTTTTGGTTTATTTCATTTTTTATTGTATTGTTTTTTCTGAATTCTTTTTTCTTGTCAAATTTTTTTTACTTGTTTTTGTATCAACATGATTGTAAAAAAGAAATACTGCTAATGGCTACTTTGGTAAAAACACATAGTGTTTTCTTCTCTCAACTGCTCCAAATATGAAGAAGACTCACGAAATCCAGTTTTCAACTGGTCAATTTCAGCAGTTCTTTCAAAATATTTCTGATCCACAGTTGTTTCAATCTACAAAAGCAGAACCTGCAGATATGAAAGGCCAACTGTATACTGCTTCTGTAATATTTCTAACATTCTATCTATTATGGATTGACATTGTCTCTGGGCTAAAAGAATATAATATATGTTAACAGTACCAACTACAAAATATATATATATATGTATGTATGTATATACACACACACACACACACACACACAGCCAGGCATTGTGGCAGTGCCTGTAGTCCCAGCTACTTGGGAAGCTGAGGCAAGAGAATTGCTTAAGCCCAAGAGTTTGAGGTTGCTGTGAGCCGTGATGCCAAGGCACTCTACCGAAGGCAACATAGTAAAACTCTGTCTCAAAAAAAAAAAAAAAAGGAATACTTAAGTATATTCCAACAAATTACATAACATTATTAAGCACTCATCATCATATTCCCAACTGACAGGAAACCATCAATCAGAAAACAAAAAATGTGAAAAAACCCTGTATAGCTAATGCAGTTCTCAGTAATAAAAACAAAGCCAGTGGCATCAGCACATCCAGATTTTAGGCTATACTTATAAGGCCATAGCGGTCAAGACAGCATGGTACTGGCACAAAAATAGAGACATAGACATTTGGAATCAAATGGAAAACCAGGAAATGAAACTAATATCTTATAATTACCTAATCTTTGATAAACTGAACAAGAACATACCTTGAGGGAAAGACTCCCTATTCAATAAATGGTGCTGGGAAAACTGGATATCCACATCTAAAAGACTGAAACTAGACCCGCACCTTTCTTCATTCACAAAATTGATTCAAGATGGATATAGGACTTAAATTTAAGGCATGACATGATAAAAAAAAAAAAAAATCCTCAAAGAAAGCATAGGAAAAACACTGGAAGATATTGGTCTGGGGAAAGACTTTATGAAGACTTCTGTGGCAATTGCAACAATAACAAAAATAAACAAATGGGACTTAATAAATCTGAAAAGCTTCTGTACAGCTAAGGAGACAACAACCAAAGCAAATAGACAACCGACACAATGGGAAAGGATATTTGCATATTTTGATGCAGACAAAAGCTTCAGAATTAGGATCTACAGAGAACTCAAATTAATCCACATGAAAAAAGCCAACAATCCCATATATCAATGGGCAAGAGACATGAATCAAACCTTTCTCTAAAGAAGACAGATGAATGGGTAGCAAACATATGAAAAAATGCTCATCATCCCTAATTATTAGAGATATGCAAATCAAAACCACCCTGAGATACCATCTAACTCCAGAGATAATGGCCCACATCACAAACTCTCAAAACTGCAGATGAATGTAGAGAGAAAGGAACACTTTTCTACTGCTGTTGGAACTGCAAACTAATACAACCTTTTTGGAAGGAAGTATGGAGAACCCTCAAAGAACTCAAGCCAGACCTCCAATTTGATCCTGCAATCCCATTACTGGGCATCTACCCAAAAGGAAAAAAATCCTTGTATCATAAGGACACTTGCACTAGACTATGATAGTTCAGTTTACAATTGCCAAAATGTGGAAATAACGTAAATGCCCACCAACCCAGGAATAAATTAGCAAGCTGTGGTATAGGTATACTATGGAATACTATTCAGCTGTTAAAAAAAGATGGAGACTTTACATCCTTTGTATTAACCTGGATGGAAGTGGAACACATTATTCTTAGTAAAGCATCACAGGAATGGAAAAGCAAAGCTTGGCCCTATAGCTCAAGCAGCTAAGGTGCCAGCCACATACATGAGAGCTGGCGGGTTCAAATCCAGCCCAGGCCTACCAAACAACAATGAAAACTACAAAAAAAACAGCTGGGCACTGTGGCAGGCACCTGTAGTACCAGCTACTTGGGAGGCTGAGGCAAGAGAATCACTTAAGCCCCAGAGCTGGAGGTTGCTGTAAGCTGTGATGCCACAGCACTCTACCCAGGACCACAGCTTGAAGCTCTGTCTCAAAATTAAAAAAAAAAAAAAAGAATGGAGAAGCACAAATCCTATGTATTCAATTTTGATATGAGGACAATTAGTGATCTAGTACACAGTGGGGGATGGGGGAAGGGGAGAGCAAAGAAAGAGCGAAGGAGGGAGGAGGTGGGGAAAAGAAGATCAGAGAGAGGGAAGGACGAGTCTCGGTATATGACACAGCTCTTGGGGGCAAGACACAATAGGAAGAGGAACTTTACCTAACAAATGCAATCAGTGTAACCTGGTTTCTTGGACCCTCAATGAATCCTCAACAATAAAAAAAAATTAATAAAACATCTTATCACAGATCTTCTTCACAAAAATAGATACAAAAATACTACTGCAAAAAAAGCAAATTTCTAAGTGGCTCATTTGTTAGCCAAACAAGGAAAAAAACATACAGATAAGCAAATTAATTAAATTTTGTTTGATTACAATAATTAAAGCAAAGTGTCCAAAAAACATAAACTTGTTCAAGACCATCAGCATTTCAGCAAGAATAATTACTCTAAGAGTTGTAGACATATAAACCAAAGTCCATAGTTTGAAAATGAGGCAAAGAAATCAATGAAACCAAAAAATTTTGTTTTTTGAAAATATCAACAGAACTGACAGATATTTAACTAGACAAACTAAGGAAAACAGAGAGAAGACTTAAATTACTAATACAAGGAATGAACAAGTAAACATTACTACCAATTTTAGAAAAAGAAACCCTATTAAAAAGGAATACCTAGGCTTAGCGTCCACAACTCAGTGGTTTCTGTGCCAGCCACATACACTGGGGCTGGTGGGTTCAAATCCAGCCCGGGCCTGCCAAACAATAACAACTACAATTAAAATATATTATCATCTATCTATCTATCTATCTATCTCTCCAAGTGTTGTGATGGGTGCCTGGGTGCCTGTAGTCTCAGCCACTCCAGAGGCTGAGGCAAGAGAATCACTTAAGCCCAAGAGTTTGAGTTTGGCTATGAGACGTGATGCCACGGCACTCTACCAAGGGCAACATAGTGAGACTCTGTCTTTAAAAAAAAAAAAAAAGGAATACTTAAGTATATTCTAACAAATTATGTAACATTATAAAATAAGGCAAATTCCTAAAAAGATGCATATAACCAAATAAGACTCAAGAAAAAATAGAAAAATCTCAATTGACCTCTAAGAAGGAAAAAGACAGAAACAGTAATCACAAAGCTTCCCTCAAAGAAAAGCCCAAGACCAGACAGATAATTCCTGACTTGATGGCTCAACTTAAGATTTTCAACTTTATAATGGATTTACAGAGACATAACCCCATTTTATGTTGAAAAGCATCTGAACTCAAAATTTTTGACTTACAGTGCGTTTATCACAACATTAAATACATTTTTAACTTACAATATTTTTAATTACAGTAGATTTATCAGGATATGACTGCATCATAATTCAAAGAGCATCTGTCCTGGTGAATTCTACTAAACAATTAAAAAAGAATACTAATCTTGCAGAAAGTGTGCAGAAAATAGAAGAGGAAGAAACAACTCCCAATTCATTCCACAAAGCCAATATTACTCTCTTGCCAAAACCAGAGGTATCATTTTTAAAAATGGATAATATGCTTTATGAATATAATGATTAAACTAAATCCAGCAACATATAAAAATTATTACCCAACCTAACAATGTGGGATTTATTCCAAGAAAGCAGAGTTGGCTCAATATATGAAAATCAATGTAATCTATTAATATAGGGGGAAAAGGCACACAATCATCTTAATGACTGCAGAAATAGCATTTTACACAATCCAACATCTTTTCATGATTTAAAAAAAACAATATTAGAAATATAAAGCAATTTCCTCAACACTTGAGTAAAGTGTTGCTTTTTTCCACTTTATGGAAAAAAACTGAATGGTTTCTCTGTCAGATCCACATTAACTTATTAGAGGCAGTAAACTAGTTCAACTAAGTTGAAGGATACCAAGTCAATATAGATGGTCCTTGACTTAGGATGAGGTCACACTCTGATACACACATCAAAAGTTGAAAATAGCATATGTTGAAAATGCATTTAATATTCCTAACCTACCAAACATCATAGCTTAGCCTAGCCTACCTTAAACATGCTCAAAACACATTTGCCTAGAGTTAGATAGAATTATCTAAACCACAGGCTTATTTATTAATATAACATAGTGTTGAAAACTCATGAAATACTATACTGAAAGTGAAAAATAGAAAGGTCATATAAATTAGATACTTAAAAGCATGATTTCTAAAAAATGTGTTATCATTTTAACATCATCATAAAAAGTCCAAAAACCATTAAGATAACCATACTAAGACAGGGACTATCTATATATAAAAATCCATTTTGATCTCAAACATAAACCTTCATGAAGGTGGATCAACATGGAGGATTAAAAACATCTCCTTAGTAACAGTCTCAGGGGAAAGAGGACTCCAGCCACCTCTGGCTGATGGTGTCCTGCCCAGTAAAATCACTCCAGGGGCACAATGAAGCCGGAAGGGACTCCAATAGCTAACAGAGAGGTGAAAAGCAGTGGAAGACCAGCATAGAAGGCAAGTGCCTGAGTACAGGCAGAGGCCAGATGCCCCTCCAGCAAAGGGCTAGACACAGGGAAGGCCTATCCTGCAGTTGTTTTAACATGGGTGAAAGTGCTGCCTGGGAAGGGTTTAAGCCAGCGAGTGAACTTGGAATGGCAAGCCAGTGAACTTAAACAGTGAACAGAGGCCAGAATTAAATCACTGAAAGAGGTGCCACTCCCACTGGCTTATTTACTATCAGGCACCACTCTTATTGGAGGGCCTCCTAAGAGGAAGACCATGCAGGGTCTTAGTGTGTGGCCTGCTCTCACATGCCTGCTAAGCTCAAGTAGCCATCCTTGGGATGAAATGAATGGCTCCCACTTCCCCAGGAAAGATACTTTGTGGCCATTGGACACTGGAAGCTCAAGATATGCCTCCTAAAAAGTCTAGTTAGAGCTTCAGGCTCCCAACCCTGTGGAAACTGAATGCTAGCAAAAAAACCAAGCCCTGACTGAGGGCAAGTAATTCAGGAAGACAGGACCAGTTCTAGTGGCAAATAGACAGTGGCTTCCACCCACATCTTATACAGCAAAATCAGCATGAGTGTCCTGTGTCTCCTAACACCACAGCACCACAGGGTGTTCAGGGAATATACTACATTATATACATTTTGTTCTTTTTTCCTATCTTCTTGGAGTACCAACTGGAAACCAGACAACGTATTGCAATATGTATTTTTGAACTTTGTTTTTCCCTTCTCAATTTTTTCTTAGGTTTTTTTTATTTTTGTGCTGTTTTAGTTTTTTGTTTTGTTGAATTTTTATTTTTTAATTTTTTTCTTCAACAGCAAAGGCTGTATTTTTGCTATTTTTTCTGCCACTTTAATTCTTTCTTTTTCTACTTCTCTCCCTTTTTCTCTTTTGTTAGATATTTTTCTAGTTTTCTCATCTTTCCTAAAAAAAATTTCTCAAACTAAAGAATCCCTTTTTTTTCAGATCTGTTTTCTTCTATTTCATTCTGAGTTCTATTTATGAGATAGAACCTCACGAAGAAGCTTGGGCTAGGGTATTACAGCATTGCTCTGGCTCAAGGAGGCCTTGAACCCAGATCTAGGGTATCCTCCTATCTTTGGCCTTTTGACAAACAGTATTGGTAGGTCCCCACAGCAACATACAGCTGATGTTTTTCAATAGTTTACAAGGTGGGATTCTTCCTTTTACTTAGGCTGGTAAGCAGCTCTCACCATGAGTGACCCGCCTATCCCAGCCCTGTCAAAGTCCTAGAATTGTTAGTGGGTCAAATCACCCTAAGGAATGCTGCTATTTTTCCTCTCTCTTGCTGTCCTTAATCATTTCTTTTTAATTGTACCTTCACCCTCCTCTTTTTTTGTTAATCTCTATCTTGTTCTTTCTTTTGTCTCTGCTCACTCTTTTCTCTTACTTTTTGCCCTGAACAAAAAGGACACAACAACATCTAAATGCAGAGACAAAGTAATTTAAAGTGAAGGAGGAAGGGAGAGGATTATGTAGGGGAAGGATGTGAAAAAGAAAAAAACACACATGAAGAAGAAACAACAGAAAAATTCTGGCCATGTGAAAAACCAGAACAGATCACCCACCAAAGACATTATGAGGTAATTAATGCAGAGTATTCTACCTACAAATAAATTATGAAATAACAGAAAATTTAAAATAAGGATGGTGAAAACAATCAAGGGAATTGATGTAAAAGTGGAAAATCGACAAAAGGAAATCTAAAAACTGACCCAAATGGGCAGTACCTGTGGCTAAGTGAGTAGGGCACCAGCCCCATGTACTAAGGGTGGAGGGTTCAAACCTGGTCCCAGCCAAACTTCAACAAAAAAATAGCTGGGGGTTGTGGCAGGCACCTGTAGCTCCAGCTACTTGGGAGCCTGAGGCAAGAGAATCGACTAAGCCCAGGAGTTGGAGGTTGCTGTGAGCCGTGATGGCATAGCACTCTACTGAGGGCGACAAAGTGAGACTCTGTCTCTTAAAAAAAAAAAAAAAAAAAAGGGACCCAAATAAGGAATGAAAGACATAAAGAAATGAAAAAGGATATATCAGAGCCCAAGGAATGGACGGAAGCAATCAGAAAACTTAAAGATATGGTACAAATTATCAAAAACAGACTGGACTATGGAGAAGAAAGAATCTTGGAAGATAAGGCTCTTGAACTAACCCAAGCATTTAAAATGGCAGAAAAGAAGAGAAAAACAGCAGAGTAATCACTTAGAAAATTATGGGACTTCACAAAGCATACAAACAAATGAATTACAGAAATCCCTGAAGGGAAAGAAGAACAATTGAAAGGAATGGAAGCCCTACTGGAGGATATCATAAATGAAAATTTTCCAAGCACCATCAAGGATTCCAACACACTCCTTTTACAAGGATATCAAACCCTGGGTCATCTCAACACAAACAGACCATCTGCAAGACACATTGTAATGAAACTGTCTAAAGTCAAGATGAAATAGAAAACTCTCCAAGCAGCCAGGAGTAAGTGCCAATTGACCTACAGGGGAAGATTTAGCAGGGTGATAGTGGACTTTTCAGCTGAAACTTTTCAAAACAAAAGAGAGTGCTTATCTACCTTTAACTTTCTTAAACAAAACCATTTTCAGCCCAGAATTCTGGGTGCTGCTAAACCAAGCTTCAAAATTGAAGAAGAAATCAAATCTGTTACTAACATGCCAACACTGAGTAAATATACCATAACAAGACCAGCTCAACAGGAAATACGTAGACTTATTCTCTACACGGACCATCACAATGGACCACAAGCAAAGTAAACAACCAGAAACTAAAGAACAACATACAGCTTCCAAAATGGTACAAAGGATAAAACTAAGGAACAGACTTTTGCCAAATAAGATGAATAGAAATCTGCCATATGTGTCAATTCTCTCAATAAATGTGAATGTCCTGAATTCCCCACTCAAGAGTCATAACCTGGCAAACTGAATAAAAAAGGACAGGCCACCTAAATGTTGTTTCTAGGAAACATGCCTATCTTCAAAAAGTTATCTTTTATCAAAAGATAAAACAAGACCCAGAGTGAAGGTTCAGAAAACAATATTCACCCAAATGGAAAAGAAAGAAGGGGGCACAAATTTATTTTCAGGTACAAGTGGATTTAAAGCAACTAAAGTTAAGAAAGACAAAGATAACCACTTAATGCTAGTCAAGGTAACAATACAAAAAAGACATTTCAAAATATTTATGCACCCAACTTAAATGCTTCCAGATTTATGAAATGGACTTTAATTGGTCTGAACAGTACAATATCCTATAAAAACATAATAGCTGAGGACTTCAATCTCCCTCTGAAAGATCCTGTAAACATTCTAAACAGAAACTAATCAAAAAAAAAAAAAGGGACTTAAATGTGACCACAGAACAATTGAGCTAAATGGACATACACAGAACATACCATTCTGAAGCTAAGGAATATACATTCTTCTTGATGTCCATGCAATGCATTCCAAAATAGATCATATCCTAGGACACAAATCAAACCTTGACAAACTTAAAAGAATTGAAATCATACCTTCTATCTTCTTAGACCATAAGGCAACAAAGGTGGAAGTCAACTCCAACAAAAACTTTTATCCCAACACAAAGGCATGAAAACTAAACAACCTTATGCTGAATAACAGATGGGTCAAGGAGAAAATAAAGGAAGAAATTATTAAATTCCTTAAATATAACAATAATGAAGCCACAGGCTACCAAAACCTGTGGGATACTACAAAAGTGGTCCTCTTAGGAATATTTATCACATTAGATGTGCACATCCAAAAAACAGAGTGTAACACACATCAACAACGTAATGAGTCATCTCGAGGAAATAAAAAATGAATAGTAACCCAATCCCAAACCTAGAAGAAGATAAGAAATAACCAAAATTGAATCAGAAATAAATGAAATTGAAAACAAAAGAATTCAGAAAATCAATGACATAAAAATGTTGATTCTTCAAAACAATAAGCAAAATCAATAAAACTTGGGGCAGATTAACTAGAAACAGAAAAGTCAGATCACTAATAACCTCAATCGGAAATGAAAAAGGGGAAAGAAGAGATACCACAGAAATACAAGAGATTATCTCAGACTACTACAAAAAAAATTTTACACCCAGAAATTTGACAATGTGGAAGAAACAGACCATACCTGGAATCACACCATCTCCCTAGACTTAACCAGGAAGAATTAGATGTTTTGAACAGACCTATATGAAGCACAGAAATTGAAGAAACAATTAAAAAGCTTCCAACAAAAAATAAAGTCCTAGACCAGATGGCTTCACACCAGAATTATATCAAACCTTCAAAGAAGAGCTTGTATCTATACTGCAGAACCTATGCCAAAACACCGAGAAGGAAGGAATCTTCCCCAACATATTGGATGAAGCAAATATCACCCTGATACCAAAACCAGGGAAGGACCCAACTAAAAAGGAGAAATACAGAGCAATTTCACTTTTGAGTATCAATGCAAAAATACTCAATAAAATCATACCCAATAGATTACAGCTACACATTAAAAAAATTATACATCATGAACAAGTAGGCTTCATCCCAGAGATCCAAGATTGCTTTAACATAAGCAAATCCATAAATGTGATTCACTATATCAAACAAGAAGCAAAAATAAAGACCATATGAACCTCTCAATAGATGCAGACAAAGCATTTGACAATATTCAGGATCCTTTTCTAACAAAAAACCCTTAAGAAAATATGCAGAGGTGGCACATTTCTTAAACTGATAAAAGCCATCTGTGACAAACCCATAGCTAATATCATACTGAATAAAGTAAAACTGAAAGCCTTTCCACATAGAACTGGAAACAGACACGTATGTCTTCTATCACCACTATTATTCAATATAGTGCTGGAAGTTATAGCCAATGCAATCTGCCAAGAGAAGTAAATAAAAGGCATTCAAATGAAGGTAAAGAAGGTCAAATTCTCACTCTTTGCTGGTGATACGATCTGATACTTAGAGAACCCCAGAGACTCAACCACAAACTCCTGGAAGTGATCAAGAATACAGTAACTGGGCAGCACCTGTGGCTCAGTGGGTAGGGCACTGGCCCCATATACCAAGGGTGGCAGGTTCAAACCAAGCCCTGGCCAAACTGCAACAATAAATAGGCAGGCATTGTGGAGGGCACCTGTGGTCCCAGCTACTCGGGAGGCTGAGGCAAGAGAATCACCTAAGCCCAGGAGTTGGAGGTTGCTGTGAACTGTGTAACACCATAGTACTCTACCAAGGGC
>NW_003852574.1:3183022-3188600 GCF_000181295.1 Otolemur garnettii | reverse complement strand
AGTAATGTCTCAGGGTATAAAATCAATGTCTACAAATCAGTAGCCTTTGTATACTCCAGTAACAGCCAAGTTGAGAAGCTACTCAAAGACATACTTCCCTTCACAGTAGCTTCAAAGTAAATGAAATGCTTAGGAATATACCTAAGAAAAGAGGTGAAGGAGCTCTACAAAGAGAATTATGAAACCCTAAAAAAAGAAAGAGCAATAAAAGAATGAAAAGAAATGAAAGAACACATTATGCTCTTAGCTGGGAAGCATCAACATTGTTAAAATGTCCATACTACACAAAGCAATCTATAGATTCAATGCCATCTCCATTAAAACATCAACATCACACTTTAAAGAACTGGGAAAAATAGTTCTTCATTTCATATGGAACCAGAAAAAAAACTTGTATACTGAAAGCACTTCTTAGTAATGAAAACAAAGCTGGAGGCATTACTTTACCAGTCCACAGTGATCCAAACAGCATGGTATTGGTACAAAAATAGAGACATGAACATATGGAACTGAAAAGAAAACCAGAAACCAGTCTCTTATAGCTAGCTATCTGATCACTGATAAAATAAACAAAACACTGGGAAAAGAATCCCTATTCAATAAAGGGTGTTAGGAGAACAAAATACCCAACTGTAAAAGTCTGAAATTGGACCTGTACCTCTTACCACTTACAAAATTTAACTTGCTATGGATAAAAGATTTAAAAGTAAGACATGAAATGATAAAAACCCCAAAAAAGAAATCATGGGGAAAAAAATTCTTGATGAGATCATACTGTGGAAAGATTTTATGATGAAGACTTCAGTGGCAATTGCAACAACAACAAAAAAATAAACAAATGGGACTTAAACTGAAAAGCTTTGCATAGCAAAGGCCATGATAATTAAACCAAATAGACAAGCTTCAGAATAGGAAAAGATACTTGTATGTTAACAAATCTGACAAAGACTTGATAACTAGAATCAACAGAGAACTCAAATTAATGCACAAAAAAAGAACAATCCCATCTATCATTAGGCAAGAGACATAAACACAACCTTGCAGACGAATGGCTAACAAACTTATGGAAAAAATGTTCATCATACCTAATCATCAGAGAAACGCAAATCAAAACCTAGATATCGCCTCACACCAGTGAGAATAATCCACATTACCAAAGCTGTACCAAAGTTGCAGGTGCTGGCACAGAAGTGGAAAGAAGGGAATACTTTTACACTGTTGGTGGGACTGCAAACTAATATAGCATCTTTGGAAAGAAGTATGGAGAATCCCCAAA
Organism: Otolemur garnettii; assembly: GCF_000181295.1. Lineage (NCBI taxonomy): Eukaryota > Metazoa > Chordata > Mammalia > Primates > Galagidae > Otolemur > Otolemur garnettii. The sequence continues at coordinate 3,187,324 of NW_003852574.1, read as the reverse complement.
GAACTCAAATTAGACCTCCCATTTGATCCTACAATCTCATTCCCACACATCTACCTGGAAGAAAAAAATAATTTTATCATAAGGACATTTCCAACAGATTGTTTACTGCAGCTCAATTTACAATCACCAAGATATGGAAACAACCTAAAGCCCATCAACTCAAGAATGGATTAACATACTGTCATCTATGTACACCGTGGAATACTATTCAGCCATTAAAAAGGTGAGGACTTTACATCTTTTGTGTTTATTTGGATGGAATTGAAACACATTCTTCTTAGTATAGTATCACAAGAATGGAAAAGTATCCAATGTACTCAAAACTAATATGAAGCTAGTAGATGTACTAATATACACCCACACAAGAAAAAAACTCAATTTAATTCAAGTTGAAGAGAGGAGGGAGAAGGTACGAGGGAGACAGAAAGAGGGAAAGGGATTGGTGTCCTCCCATCTAATGGGCACAATGAAGGATATATGGCACACCTCCAGGGTGTGGGACACAACTACAACACGGACATTACCTAACAAAAGCAAACACTGTAACCTAATCATTTGTACCCTCATATTAACCTGAAATTAAAAAAAACAAAGAAAGGAAGTGAATGTTGTCTGCAGAACTCTGTTCTGTTTCTAGCAACAAAATGTGAATAGTTCAAGTAGTGAAACCCTTTCGTGATGGCTGCTGTCTCTCAGAGATAAGCTAGATATCCAATGTTTTGGAGGATACTCTTGAGTCTCAAAAATTGACAATCAGAAAAGTATTTTTTGTTTCTTTAATGTAACCTTGTTCTGATACTAACTGAACTCCAAATTTTGTATCACATTTTTAAAAAAATCACAATGAAAGAAAGTGAAGAGGCCAGGCATGGTGGCTCATACCTAAAATCCTAGCACTCTAGGAGGCCAATGTGGGAAGATTCCTTGAGCTCAGAGTTTGATACCAGTCTAGACAAGATCAAGACCCCTAGCCAAGATGTTCAATCAACTGAAGTATTCATCAATCGATGAATGGATAAAGAAAGCAGAACCCTGGCTGGACATAGTGTCTCATGCCTATAATCCTAGCACTCTGGGAGGCCAAGACAGGAGGATCCCTTGAGCTCAGGAATCTGAGACCAGCCTGAGCAAGAATGAGATCCACATCTCTACTAAAAATAGAAAAATTTGCAGGTGTTGTAGTGGGTGTCTGTAATCCCTGCTGCTCAGGAGGCTAAGGCAGGAGGATTGCTTAAACCCTGGAGTTTGAAGTTGTGTAGGATTACATGGCAATCTAGCCTGGGGCAAGAAAGTGAAACTCTGTGGAGAGAGGGGAGGAGAGAAGAGGGGAGGGATAGAGAAAAGTTTGAAGGATATGTTTCATCCAACACAGGCAAAGCCTAAAAGTACTAACCCTGTTCCACTGTAATGCACTGTCCCTCAAGAGACTATATTCAGTTTCTAAAAAAATTATTTCTTTCTTCCTTAATAAGCACACAAACGTCACCAACATCCACCATTTGGGGGATTTTTTTCCCATACTTTTAACTAACACTTTTTACTCATTCTTTCCCTTGTTCTTACCTTATCCCAGTCTCTCCTGCCTAGAGAGGAAACCCTATACAGTCTCTTAATTTTCCTCCACAGTGTTTACTAATATCCATGAGAGCTTACTACTTTAACTTTAAAAAGTCACCTTTACAAGACTAAATCCTTTCCCTCTACAATGAGAAACAAGAAAGAGTGTTTATTTTCATTACTTTTAAGACTATACTGAAGGTTCTGACCAGGGTAGTGAGGCAAAAAAAAGAAATAAAAGGTATCCAAATTGAAAAGGAAGAAGTAAAACTCTACTCACAGATAAAATAATTTTCTATACTGAAAAGCAAATGGAATATATCTAAAAAGTTGTTCAAATAAGTTTAACAATATCAGACATTAGAAGATCACTATACAAAAATTAACCAAATTTCTACATTCTAGCAGAAAATAGAAACTTCTTTTAAAACAATATCATTTAAAATAATATTTAAAAATACTAAATATTTTTTAAAAGAAAATACTAAAGTGTTATGGGTAAATCTGTACGCTAACAACTAAAATCTTTCTGAAATAAAGAAATAAGTGAATATACCTTGTTCATTTTCAAAAGATTCCATTTATTAATATGACCATTTTCCCCAAATTCATCTATAGATTTAATGAAATCTCAATCAAAACCCCAGTTACAGAAACTAACAAACTTATTTTAAAATTCAAACAGAAATACAAAGGACTAGAATAGTCAAAACAACTCCAAAAAAGAAGAAAAAAGTTTGCAGGCTGACATTATCTCATTTCAAGAATTATTACAAAACTACAACAATCAAAACAGTGTAGTCCTAAAGACTAATATGTGGTTAAATGCAGACTAATAATCAGGAGACCAGAATAAGAAGTACAAAACTGAACTCACAATATACAAGCAAATTGAAACCACCCTTACAAATTGATGAAGGGGTACAAAGAAACAACTAGAGTAAGGGCCCAAAAATTCTGCCAAGAAGCAGGCTTAGCTAAAATAATGATAATAATCAGCTACTATCCTCTCATTTGCTTGATAAAAATCTCTGTTCCCTGGTTTGCTTCTTTATCCTGGAGTCATGCATACTTGTCTATTATAATAATTCTTAACTTTATCTGTATAGAACATCACCTCTTTGGAAGGGAGGGGCAGTTTTTCAGATATCTTCCAGATATCTGCAATCCAGTAACTGCATTCCAGTTACTGATTAACCCAGATCAAGGAACTGACTCAATTGGTCTTGGGCCCCCTACCCAAGGAACTGCATTCCAGTAGATTGATTGGCTGACCTACCCAGACAGCAGCCCATACCAAAGGACTAATGGTTCCACACTAAAATAAGCCAATTGGCAGATCCTGACTGCCTAACCTACCCACCAAAATGTCTTTTAAAACTCCTGCACAGCCACAGCCATTCCCCTGCCCCGCCCCGCCCCATTGCCCCGTGAGGCTGAACTAGTACTGATCTAGCCACTGCTATTCCCCTGCACCCCAGTAGGCCCGGTGGGGCAAGCTAGGGCTTAAACAGCCACTGCCGTTCCCCATGCGGCAGGGCTGAACTAGGACTGATCTGGCCACTGCCATTCTCCTGCCCCCCAGTTGCCCCAGCAGGGCTAAACTAGCACTGACCCAGCCACTGCCGTTCCCCTGCCCTCCGGTCGCCCCTGCGGGGCTGAACAAGGACTGATCCGGCCACTGCTGTTCCCCTGACCCCCAGTCGCCCTGGTGGGGCTGAAGTAGAACTGACTTGGCCACTCCAGTGCTCCCTGCTGCAGCTGTCATTCCACTGCCCCCTCAGGAGAACTGATCCTGCCACTGCCATTTCCCTGCCCACCCCCCTGTCGCCCTGGTAGGGCTGAACTAAGACTGATCCAGCCACCACTGCCGTTCCCCTGCCCCGGGTCACCTGGTGGGGCCGAACTAGGACTGATCCAGCTGCTGCCATTCTCCTGCCCCTCAGTTGCCCAGCTGCACACATTCCTGCACATCCACTTTCATTGCCCTGCCCCGGGGTTGCCCCAGCACCCAAGAACAGGGAGAAGATGAGAGACATGCCCTGTCTCTCTGGGCAACCAGAAGTCAACACCTTCTCTGGTGGCAGCCACTAACTGAACGGTTCTGACAAGGACTCCAAACAGTGTAACTTCAGCATGGGGAGGAATCAGCAGAAAAACTCTGGTAACTTGAATAACCAAAGTAGATCAACCCCTCCAAAGAAAAATGGGGCAGATGCAATTAAAGACCCCATCCATAAGCAGATGACTGAGATGTCAAAAATCAAGTTCAGAATTTGAATAGCAGATAAGATTACAGAATGGAAGAAAGGAGGGAATTAGAATTTCAAGAAATTATTCAGAAGATGGCCAACATGTACCATCCTCCAATAGAAGCTCCCATCCAGAGTGAAGTAAAAAGTCCAGAAAACTGAAGAAAAGAAATAACCAAAGTTAGAGCAGAATTAAATGAAATAGAAAACAAAAGGATTATAGAACAGATCAACAAATCAAAAAGTTGGTTTTTTGAAAGGGTTAATAAAATAGATAAACCTTTGGCCAGCCTAACCAAGAAAAAAAGAATAAAATCTCTAATCTCATCAATCAGAAACGGTAAAGATGAAATAACAACAGAGCCCCCAGAAATTAAAAAAATCCTCAATGAATACTACAAGAAACTATTCCCAGAAATATGAAAATCTGAAAGAAATCGACCAATACTTGGAAGCACTCCATCTCCCAAAACTTAGCCAGAATGAAGTGGAA
>NW_003852574.1:3176816-3180416 GCF_000181295.1 Otolemur garnettii | reverse complement strand
AAAAAAAAAAAAAAAAAGTCCAGAAAACAACCAACAAAGTCAAAGACTGGGAGTCCAGCAGACAGCGAAGAGTGATACTGGTAGGAAACCTCTGCTGAGGCAAGCAGTGACTCCTAGAAAGCAATCTACAGGTACATAATACACCCCAAAGGAAAAGTGTCCATCCCCTCCCCCAAGAAAGTTGTGCTTTTCCTTTGTTTTCTCTTCAACCGCTCCTCTGAGTCCCTGACAGGCGACTAATAAACTTAGGACCTATTATCTCACGCCACAGATGAGAGCTACGGACAGTGGGGTCTACTCCCCTGGAGGGACCCTGCTGAGACCCTGAACACCCTCTCCCAGGCAAAAAAGTGGAACTGGCATTCCCCACTGCCATTTTGAATTTCCAGTCCACTCTTCCCCCCTTGCCTGGAGATACAGTGAAAGGAGACTCAAGAGCAACGTCTCCCCACCCTGTGGGACCAAGTCCAGGTCCCGGTCCTACACTGGGAGAATTGCTTGAACCATGTGTGCTCTGCCCAGACTTATCCCACCAACCAGCACATCCTGCACCCGGTTGCCTGCCTGGCTGCTGTCCCCGCTTCCCAGGGCCTTGCTACTAGTACGCACCCAGGACTGAGTCCCAACAGCCAGCGCATCCCGTGCCTGGCTGCCTGCCCAGCTGCTGTCCCTGTTACAGGGGGGCTCGCCACTGGTGCACGCCCTGGACTTAATCCCACCAGCCAACGCATTCAGCACCCAGCCGCCTGCCTGGCTGCTGTCCCCACTCCCTGGGGTCTCCCCACCAGAGCGTGACCCGGACTGAATCCCAACAGCCAGTGCATCCAGCACCCGGTGGCCTCCCCAGCTGCTGTCCATGTTCCCCCGGGGGCTCACCACTGGCGCACGCCCAGGACTGAATCCTGCCACCCAGCATATCCTGTGCCCAGCCGCCTGCCTGGCTGTTGCGCCCATTCCCCAGAGACTGGTCGCAGGCATGTGCCCAGGAGTGAGTTCCACAAGCCAGCGCATCCCACGCCAGACTGCCTGCCCGGCTGCTGTCCCCGCTCCTTGGGGGCTTGCTGGGGTCTCCATGGTGGTGCACACTGAGGACCCATCCACTCAGCCAGTGCATCCCCCACACAGCTATCCACCAGTTGCTAGCCCCACTCCTTGGGGTCTCCCTGGGGGCACTCACTGAGGACTGATCCATCCATCCAGCTAGCGCATCCCATGTGCGGCTGCCTGCCTGTTGCTATCCCCGCTCCTTGTGGGCTCCCCAGTGGCACACTCCAAGGACTGATCCATCCAGCCAGCACAACCCCTGCGTGGCTGCCTGAAGGTTGCTGCCCCACCTGCCAGGGACTCTGGCATTCCAGGACCAGTCTGAGAACTGTGAGAGGACGTCCAGTTGAGAGGGAACCACACTAGAGCAGTGATGCACAAAGGCGAAGAGCAACAGCTGCAGCATTGGGAACAATAAGCCTTACACTCCTGAGGCTTTTCTGGGTAGACACACCTTGCCTCTCTAGACAACCAGAAGAAGCCACTGGCAGAACGGTTTTAGGGACAGTACGGTTGAATCCCTCAGTCAGAGAATGGAACAGGCAGAAGAAAGGATCTCAGACACTGAAGATATACATTTTGAATGAGCCTGAGCACGCAAAAATGAAGACAAATGGAGAGCAAAAATGGATCACACGCTCAGACAGCTCTGGGCTAATTCGAAGAAAACAAATATTCACCTTATAGGAATCCCTGAAGGCGACAAAGTGGCTTCATAAAGCACAGATGTTCTAGTTCATGAAAATATGAAAGAGAACTTTCCAGACATGCCAAGAGATTCTGAAATTAAGATAGCAGACAGTTTCAGAACCCCAGCATGACGCAACCCAAACAAGACATCCCCCAGACACATCACAACTTCACTAAAGTTAAGATGAAACAGAAAATTCTGAAAGGAGCCAAACATAAGAAAACTATAACCTTCAAGGGGAAGAATATTAGAATGACTGCAGATCTTTCTGCTGAAACCTTTCAGGTTACAAGAGGGTGGTCACTGACCTTCAACCTCCTAAAACAAAACAACTTTGAAACTGGAATCCTATATCCAGCTAAACTGCGTTTCATTTATGATGGAGAAATTAAATACTTTAATGACATTCACATGTTGAAGAAATTTGCCATAACTAAACCAGCTCTCCAGGATATTCTAAGACCTATCCTCCGTAATGATCAGCGGAATCCTCCACCACATAAATAAACCCACCCAGAAAATTTTGATCAAATTCCAATCTCCACAGTGGCAAAAGGATTAACTATATCCACTGAACGTTTGAAAAACTCGATAGGGAAAATTGTACAAGGTTTATCAATATTCTCAACCAATGTGAATGGCTTAAACTGCCCTCTAAAGAGGCACAGTTTGACTGACTGGATACAAAAACTCAGGCCAGATATCTGCTGTATACAAGAATCTCACCTTATTTGAAAAACAAGCATAGACTCAGGGTGAAGGGAAGGTCATCTATATTCCAGGCTAACAGAAAGCAGAAAAAAGCAGGTGTTTTATAAAAAGCAATTTTATTCACAGATACAATAGGCTTTAAACCAACAGAAGTGCGCAAGGATAAGAATGGTTACTTTATGTTTGTTAAGGGTAATACTCAATATGATGAAATTTCAATTATCAATATTTATGCACCCAAACAGAATGTACCTCAGTTTATACGAGACACTCTAACAGACATGAGCAACCTGATTACTCCCAGCTCCACCATGGTTGGAAATTTTAATACACCTTTGGCAGTGCTGGATACATCCTCCAACAAGAAGCTTAGCAAAGAAATTTTGGATTTAAGCTTAGCCATTCAGCATTTGAATTTAACAAACATCTATAGAACATTTGACCCTAATAAAACTGAATACACATTTTTTTCATCAGCCCATGGAACAGCCTCCAAAATAGACCACATCTTAGGTCACAAATCTAACCTCAACAAATTTAAAAGAATAGAAATTATTTCTTGCGTCTTCAAAGACCACCATGGAATAAAAGTTGAACCAGGTAACAACAGTAATCCGCAGACCCAAACAAATACATGGAAGCTAAATAACCTTATGCTCAATGATAGTTGGGTCAGAGACGAGATGAAGAAGGAGATTACCAAATTTTTAGAACAAAACGATAATGAAGACACGAGTTACCAGAAACCCTGGGATACTGCAAAGGTAGTCCTAAGAGGGAAATTTTCTGTACTGCAAACCTTCCTCAAGAAAATGGAAAGAGAGGAAGTTAACAACTTAATGGAAGATCTCAAGCAACTGGAAAAGGAAGAACACTCCAATACCAAACCCAGAAAAAGAAAAGAAATAAACAAAATTAGAACAGAATTAAATGAAATTGAAAATAAAAGGATTATACAACAGATTAACAAATCAAAAAGTTGGGTTTTTGAAAAGGTCAATAAACTTGATAAACCCTTGGCCAACCTAACCAAGAAAAAAAAAGAGTAAAATCTCTAAATTTCATCAATCAGAAATGGTAAAGACGAAATTACAACAGACCCCTCAGAAATTCAAGAAATCCTTCATGAATACTACAAGAAACTTTACTCTCAG
>NW_003852574.1:3161371-3164279 GCF_000181295.1 Otolemur garnettii | reverse complement strand
CTTTCACTCTTCACAGATGATATGATTGTATATCTGGAAGATACCAGAGATTCTACTACTAAACTCTTAGAAGTGATCAAGGAATACAGCAACATCTAAGATTACAAAATCAACACTCATAAATCAGTAGCCTTTATATGTACCAACAGCAGCCAAGCTGAAAAAACAGTCAAGGACTCTATCCCGTTCACAATAGTGACAAAGAAGATGAAATATTTGGGAGTTTACCTAACAAAAAACGTGAAAGATCTCTGTGAAGAGAACTATGAAACTCTAAGAAAAGAAACAGCCAAAAATGTTAACAAAGGAAAAACATACCATGCTCATGGCTGGGAAGAATCAACATTGTGAAAATGTCCATACTACCCAAAGCAATATGTAATTGTAATGCAATCCCCATTAAAGCTCCACTGTCATACTTTAAAGATCTTCAAAAAATAATACTTCATTTTATATGGAATCAGAAAAAACCTCAAATAGCAAAGACATTACTCAGAAATAAAAACAAAGCAGGAGGAATTACGTTACCAGACCTCAGACTATACTATCAATCGATAGTGATCAAAACAGCATGGTACTGGCACAAAAACAGAGGTAGATGTATGGAACAGAATAGAGAGTCAAGAGATGAATCCAGTTACCAACCGTTATCTGATCTTTGACAAGCCAATTAAAAACATTGAGTGGGGAAAAGATTCTCTATTTAACAAATGGTGCTAGGCTAACTGGATGGCAACCTGTAGAAGACTGAAACTAGACCCATATCTTTTGCCATTAACTAAGATAGACTCTCGCTGAATTAAAGACTTAAACTTAAGACATGAAACTATAAAAATACTAGAAGAAATTGTACAGACAACACTTGAAGAAATCAGCTTGGGTAAAAATTTTATGAGGAGGATCCCTCGGGCAATTGAAGCAACATCAAAAATACACTTTTGGGACCTGATCAAACTAAAAAGCTTCTGCACAGCCAAGAACACAGTAAATAAAGCAGGTAGACAGCCCTCAGAATGGGAGAATATATTTGCTGGTTATGTCTCTTACAAAGGTCTAACAACCAGAATCCATAGAGAACTGAAAAGTATTAGCAAGAAAAAACAAATGATCCCATCTCAGGGTGGGCAAGGGACTTGAAGAGAAACTTCTCTAAAGAAGATAGCACATGGCCTGCAGATATAGATTAGCCCATATCATAAAATCTCAAAACCAGAGATGCTGGCATGGATGTGGAGAAAAGGGAACACTCCTGCACTGCTGGTGGGAATGCAAATTAATTCATTCCTTTTGGGGAGACATCTGGAGAATACTTAGAGAACTAAAAATAGACCTGCCATTTGATCCTACAATTCTTTTATTAGATATATATCCAGAAGACCAAAAATCATATTACAACAAAGATATTTGTATCAGAACGTTTATTGCAGCCCAATTCATAATTGCTAGGTCATGGAAGAAGCCCAAGTGCCCATCAACCCACGAATGGATCAATAAATTGTGGTATATGTACACCATGAAATATTATTCAGCTCTAAAGAAAGATGGAGACTTTACCTCCTTCATGCTTACATGGATAGAACTGGAAAATGTTCTTCTTAGCAAAGTATCCAATGTACACATCCCTATTTTGAAACTAATTTACAGCTTTTATAGGAATGTTATAACCTAATTATAGCCTTAGAATATGGAGAGGGGGTAGGAGAGGGGAGGGGAGGGAGTTGGATGGGTGGAGGAAGGGTGATTGGTGGGTTCACCTCTATGCTTTATCTTACAAGGGCACAAGTGAATCTTTCTAAAAGCAAAGTATGAATGTTTTAATTCAATAACTAAGAAAATGACATGAAGGCTACGTTAACCAGTTTGATGAGAGAGTATTTCAAAATGTATATGAAAACACCACACTGTACCCTGTGATTGCATTAATGTACACAGCTATGATTTAATTTTTAAAACATCTTTTAAAAAAATTCAAAATACAGATTCTAAAGCAGCTCAAGAAGAAAAAGAGAAATCTAAAACCAATACAAAGAACTAAGAAAATCAATACAGGGTATGAATAAGAAATTTACCAGAATATAGATTTTTTTAAAAGAAACAGAAATTCTAAAGCTGAAAAAGTTATTTAAGAAAATACAAAAGCACATTCAAAAGCTTCAAAAACAAACTAGCACAAGCAGAAAAAAAATATGAAAACTTGAAGACAGATCTTTTGAAATAACACAGAGTAAAATAAGGAAGAATAAAAAACAGCAAAGACATCAAAACTGCATAAAAATAACAGATAATCTATCAGTATTCCCAAGGGACAAGAGAGATCAAGAAGTTATAAAACCTGGGTGGCGCCTGTGGCTCAAAGGAGTAGGGCACTGGCCCCATAAGCCGGAGGTGGTGGGTTCAGACCTAGCCCCAGCCAAAAACTGCAAAAAAAAAAAAAGTTGTAAAACCTATTTAAATATTAGCTGTATTTATTTCAAATTAATTAGGTTATATGGTTTTCAATTCTAATGTAAAGTTCAAAGGTTACATGGTTTTCAATTCTAAGGTAAAGTTCATTAGGTTACATGGTTTTCAATTCTAAGGTAAAGTTCAAAGTTGTAGTTGAGCCCTTCACCCAGGGGGTGAGCTGAACACCCTCACATTATGCACATTAGGTAAGATCCTGCCAGTTACCTTCCCTTCTGCTCCCTCCCTTTTCCCTTTCCTGTGCAAAACTGTATTTCCTATATTTGTATTTTTTCTTTCCTGTGGGCATGTAGTTATTTATATTACTGGTTTCACATTGGACACTTGTTTTTCCTTTTTTTTTTTTTTTTTTTTTTTGAGACATAGTCTCACTATGTCACCCTCGGTAGAGTGCCATGGAGTCACAGCTCACAGCAACCTCCAACTCTTGGGCTCAAGCGATTCT
>NW_003852574.1:3157139-3161267 GCF_000181295.1 Otolemur garnettii | reverse complement strand
CCAGGCTCGAACCCACCAGCTCTGGTGTATGTGTCTGGCTGGCACTGAAACCATGAGCTATGGGCACTGAGCCTTTGATTTTCCATTCTTGAGATACTTTACTAAGAAGAATGTGTTTCAACTGCATCCAGGTAAACACAAAAAATGTAAAGTCTCCATCTTTTTTTTTTTAGAGTATTGCAATTTTATTAATTTAATTTTTAATTAAATCATAACTGTATACATTTATGGGGTACAGTATGATAATTTGATATACAATATGGAATGCTTAAATCAAACTGATTAACATAACAATTACCTGAATTATTTTTTGTGGTAAGACATTTATAATTTCCTCTTGGTTATTTTGAAATATACCCTCACACTGTGCACATTAGGCAAGATCCCACCAAATGCCTCTCCTTTCCCAACAATGACCTTCCCCTCACCTGTCCACTCTTTCTTCTCCCCTCTCCCTTATTAGACATTGTGTTTTATCATTCCTACAAGCGTTTATATATTTATTTCATAATAGTATTCAGTACATCACATACTATTCTTTCCATTCTTGAGACACATTACTAAGAAGAGTATGTTCCAACTCCATCCAGGTAAACATAAAAAATGTCAAGTCTCCATCTTTTTAATGGCTCAGTAGTATTCCACAGTATACATAATACCACAATTTGTTAAGCCATTCATGGGTTGATGGGTGTTTAAGTTGCTTCCACAACTTGCCAATTATGATTTGGGCTGCAATAAACATTATGGTGCAAACGTCTTTGTTGTAAAATGATTTTTGTTCTTCTGGGTAGATACCTAGTAATGGAATTGCAGGATCATATGGAAAGTCAACTTTTAAATCCTTGAGAATTCTCCATACTTCTTTCTTAAAAGGCTGTATTAGTTTGCAATCCCCCAGCAGTGCAGAAGTGTTCCCTTCTCTTCACATCCACTCCAACTTCTGCAGTTTTCAGACTTGATGATGTAGGCTAATCTCACTGGAGTTAGGCGATATCTCAAAGTGGGTTTGATTTGCATTTCTTTAATAATTAAAAATGATGAACATTTTTTTCATGTGTTTGTTGGCCATTCATTTCTCAGAGAAGTATCTGTTCAAGTCTCTTGTTCACAAAGAAATGAGGTTGTTTGTTCTTTTCTTTTTTATTGAGTTCTCTGTAAATTCTAGTTTTCAGATCATTGTCAGAATCATAACATGCAAAAATCTTCTCTCATTCAAAAGGCTAGCTGTTTGCTTTAGTTGTAGTACCCTCAGCTGTGCAGAAGCTTTGTAGCTTTATCGAATTCCAGCAATATATTTTTGGTGTTGCTTCAATTGCCAGGGAAGTCTTCCTTATAAAATATTTTCCCAGACCAATATCTTAAAGTGTTTTCCTTGCACTTTAAAAAAATTACTCTAGTATTTTTTTAGTTTAAGTATTAAATTTAGATCTTTTATCCAATGAAAATCAACTTTTGTTAGTGGTGAGAGGTGTGGGTCCAGTTTCAGTCTTCTACAGGTCGGTAGCCTGTCCTCCCAGCACCGTTTGTTAAATAAACAGGGATTCTTTTCCCCAATGCATATTTTTGTCAGGCTTATCAAAGATCAAATAATGATATGTAGTTGGGTTCACTTCTAGACTCTCTCTTCTAGTCCATAGATCTATGTTTCTATTTTTATGCCAGTAGGATACTGTTTTGATCACTAGATATGTAGTATAACCTGAAGTCCAACAGTGTGATGCCTCCAGATTTGTTTTTATTTGTAAGTAGTGTATTGCCTATTCTGGGTTTTTTCTAATTCCATACAAAACAAAGTACAAGTTTTTCAAGTTCTGTAAAGTATGATATTGGTGCTTTGATAGGGATTGCATTATATCCATAGATTGCTTTGGGTAGCATGAACATTGTAACAATGTTAATTCTTCCCAACCATGAGCATGGTATGTTTTTCCATTTGTTAACATCTTCAGCTATTTCTTCTCATGGTTTCATAGTTCTCCTTACAGAGATCTTTCATGTCCTTTCTTAAATAAATTCCTAGTTATTCCATTTTCTTTTTTTTGTGAGACAGAGCCTCAAGCTGTCCCCCTGGGTAGAGTGCCGTGGCATTACAGCTCACAGCAACCTCCAACTCCTGGGCTCAAGCGAGTCTCCTGCCTCCGCCTCCCAAGTAGCTGGGATCACAGGCGCCCGCCACAATGCCTGGCTATTTTTTTTTTTTTTTTTTTTGGTTGCAGCTGTCATTGTTTTTTGGCGGGTCTGAGCTGGGGATTCGAACCCACCACCTTAGGTGTACGTGGCTGGCACCTTAGCCGGTTGAGCTATAGGCGCCGAGCCGTTATTCCATTTTCTTTGGCACTATTGTAAAAGGAATAGAGTCTCTGATTATATTTTTGGCTTGGCTATTGTTGGCATATATAAAGGCTACTGATGTGTAGACATTGACTTTATATCCCAAGACACTGCTATATTCCCTGATCACTATTAAGAGCTTTGTACTTGAGTCTCTGGGGTTTTTTCAAGGTATACGACCATGTCATCCAAGAAAAGAGAGAGTTTGACCTCTTCTGTCCCTGTATGAATACCCTTGATCTCCTCTTGCCTAACTACAATGGCTAGGACTTCTAGTACTATGCTGAATAGAAATGGTGACAATGAGTATCCTTGTCTAGTTTCAGATCTTAGTGGAAATTTTTTCAATTTAACTCCATTCAATATGATGTTGGCTGTGGGTTTGCTATAGATGGCCTCTATCAGTTTAAGAAATGTCCCTCTAAACCTATTTTCCTAAGTGTTCTAATCATGAAAGGATGCTGAATATTATCAAAAACCCTTTCTGCATATAATGATAGAATCATATGGTCTTTGTTTGATTTTATTTATGTGGTGCATTATATTTATATATTTCTGTATTTTGAACCAACCTTGTAACCCTAGGATAAAAACAACTTGATCCTGGTATATAACTTATTTGATATGTGATTGAATTCTGTTTGCTAGGATCTTATTAAATATTTTTGTATCAATATGCATTAATGATACTGGTCTATAATTGTTTTTCTTTGTTCGGTCCTTTCCTGATTTGGTAATCAATGTGATATTTGCTTCATAAAATGTGTTGGGGCAGATTCCCACCTCCTCTATATCATGGAAAGGGATATGTAAAGGGGTACTAGTTACTCTTTGAAGGTTTGGTACAATTCTCAGATGAAACTAACTGGTACTGAGCTTTTCTTTTGTGGGAGATTTTGCATATGATGCTATTTCAATGTTTGTCATAAATGGCTTTGATCAGATTCAGAAATGTGCCACCTATGCCTAAATTCTTAAGTGTTTTAATTAGAAAAGAATCCTGAATTGTATTGAAAGCTTTTTCTGGATCTATTGAGAGGACCATATTGTCATTGTTTTTGCTTCTGCTGATATGGTCAATTACGTTTACGGACTTAGATATATTAAACTACCCTGCATCCCAAGGATAAAACCAACTTGACCATGATGTACGACTTTTTTAATGATAACCTGTAATCTATTGGCTAGGATTTTCCTGAGGATTTTTGCATCTATATTCATTAGTGAAATTATGTTGAAGTTCTCCTTTTTAGTTGAATCTTTCCCTGGTTTTGGTATCAGGGTGATGTTTGCTTCATAGAACATATTGGGAAAGATTCCCTCTTTGTCAATTTTTGGGAAGAATTTCTGTAGTATGTTTATAAGCTCTTCTTGAAAGATTTGATAGAATCCCAGAGTGAAACCAGCTGGACCAGGACTTTTTCTTCCTTGTGAAATTTTTTATTCTTTCTTTCATCTCAGTTCTTCAAATTGGTTTGTTCAAGAAACCTTTTTTTTTTTTTATCAATTAGTGATTTTTATTTCTTCCCCCCCCCCTTTTTTTTTATTGAATGGTAACTCTGTACATTGATGCACTTTGGGGGTACAGTGTGGTGTTTTCACACACAATCCATGACATTTCCATCAAACTGGTTAACACAGCCTTCATGTAACTTAGTTTTATGTCAAAACATTCATATTCTACTCATAGAAAGATTCACTTGTACCCTTGCAAGATGAACCATAGAAGTGAACTCTCGAATCCCTCTCCCTCCCTCCTCTCCCCCTCCCTCCCCCCTCCCCATATCCTTAGGT
>NW_003852574.1:3153078-3155426 GCF_000181295.1 Otolemur garnettii | reverse complement strand
TAAAGAGCAGTGGAGACAATGGGCACCCTTGCCTGGTTCCTGATCTGAGTGGAAATGATTTCAGTTTGACTCCATTCAATACAATATTGGCTATAGGTTTGCTGTAGATGGCCTCTATTAGTTTAAGAAATGTCCCAAAAATATGGAACGCTTCACGAATTTGCATGTCATCCTCACGCAGGGGCCATGCTAATCTTCTCTGTATTGTTCCAATTTTAGTATATGTGCTGCCGAAGCGAGCACACCTATTTTTTTTATTATTAAATTATAGCTGTGTACATTAATGTAGTCATGGGATACAGTGTGCTGGTTTTATATACAATTTGAAATACTTTCACCAAACTGGTTAACATAGCCTTCGTGGCATCCTCTTAGTTATTGTGTTAAGACATTTATATTCTACATTTAGAAAGATTCACATGTACACTTACAAGATTAACCATAGGTGGGGTCCCACCAAACACCCTCCCTCCACCCATCCTCCCCCTTCCCCTCCCTTCCCTCTCCCCTCTCCCCATATTCCTGGGCTAAAATTGGGTTATAGCTTTCCTGTGAAAGCTATAAGTTAGTTTACTAGGCCTGAGTACATTGGATACTTTTTCTTCCATTCTTGTGATACTTTGCTAAGAAGAATATTCTCCAGCTCCATCCATGTAAACATGAAGGAGGTAAAGTCTCCATCTTCCTTAATGGTTCCATAGTATTCCATGGTGTACATATACTACAATTTATTGATCCATTCGTGGATCACCGGGCCTTTGGGTTTCTTCCATGACCTAGCAATTACGAATTGGGCTGCAATGAACATACTGATACAAATATCTTCATTGTAGTGTGATTTTTGGTCTTCTGGATATATACCTAATAGAGGAATTATAGGATCAAATGGCAGGTCTGTTTTTAGTTCTCTGAGTGTTCTCCAGATGTCTTTCCAAAAGGAACTTACTAGTTTGCAATCCCACCAGCACTGTAGAAGTGTTCCCTTTTCCCCACATCCATGCCAGCATCTATGATTTTGGGAATTTATGATATGGACTAATCTTACTGGTGTTAGATGATATCTCAAAGTAGTTTTGATTTGCATTTCTCTGATAACTAAGGATGGTGATCATTTTTTCATGTTTGTAGGCCATGTGCCTGTCTTCAAGTCCCTTTCTCTTCAAGTCCCTTGCCCACCCTGAGATGGGATCACTTGTTTTCTTCCTGCTAATACATTTGAGTTCTCTGTGGATTCTGATTATTAAACCTTTGTCGGAAACATAACCTGCAAGGTACTGGAGTACCTTTTATTTACCACAGGTCCTTTCTCCAAGCTATTCGAACTTGCACGGGTGGGCGTGTGGTAACCATGGTCGCAGAGATCCTATTGTGCAGGTGCAAACGGCCAGGGGAAAGGAGTTCATGTATCACTAGCACCAGCCCCACCAACAAGGTCGGCTCCCCGTCAGGTTCCAGAAGAAAATGACTTAACTGTATTTGAATAAATGTAGGTTGTTGTATTATACTTAATAAAAATAAGATATCCCCTGAAAATAAGCTCTAGTGTGTCTTCATGAGAAAAAATAAATATAAGGCAGTGTCTTATTTTCGGGGAAACACAGTAATGCCAGCAGACCCGAGCCCACGAACGACCTGATGCCAGAGAAGAAAAAGAACAAACCCATGATGGCGCTCTGCAGGGACTTGGGAGCAGCTAAGTATGCAAATTCTAGACCTGCTATACTTGCAAATATCTCACTAATCCCAATCAGCACATACTGTGGATCCTGCCACCATACAGGCAAGTCTGCAGCATGGTAGACACATGGCCAATCATCTGATTAATGGTTTTCTCTTTCACAAGGTCCAGCTGTTTACTTTGCAGAATTCCCACAGCAAAGGCAGAGCACATCACAAAGAACATCCTGACAGCAATCCTTTTCAAGGACGATGGGAGCAAGCTGTTTCTTCTTAGGATGGGATCAATCAGCTTGTCCTTCAGAGGTACAAGTTTGATGAAAATATTTCAATTGTATATAAAACCAGCACATTTTACTCCATGACTGCCTATGATTTAAAAAAAAAAAAAACCTTTTTGTTTCTTTAATATTCTGAATGACTCTTGTTTTCAATCTCATTCATATCTGATTTAATTTTGGTTATTTCTTTTCTTCTGCTTGGTTTTGGATTAGATTGCTCTTCTTTTTCTAATTCCATAAGATGACTCATGGGTTTGATGTGCTTTCTGTTTATTGAATGATAAATTTCCCTCTTTTTTTTCTTTTGAGACAGAGCCTCAAGCTGTCCCCCTGGGTAGAGTGCCATAGCATCACAGCTCACAGCAACCTCTAATTCCTGGGCTCAAGTGA
>NW_003852574.1:3141302-3153000 GCF_000181295.1 Otolemur garnettii | reverse complement strand
ACCATTGTTGTTTGGTGGGCCCAGGCTGGATTCAAACCCACCACCTTAGGTGTATGTGGCTGGCACCTTAGCCACTTGAGCCACAGGCACCAAGCCATAAATTTCCCTCTTGAGACTGCTTTTGCTGTATCCCACAGGTTTTAGTAACTTGTGTCTTCATTGTTATATTTGAGAAATTTAACAATTTCCTCTTCTATCTCTTCCTAAAACCAACTATTATTCACCATAAGGTTGTTTAACTTCCAAGTCTTTGTGGGGGGATAGACGTTTTTGTGGGAGTTGAGTTCCACCTTTATTGCCTTGTGGTCTGAGAAAATACAAGGTATTATTTCTATTCTTTTAATGTTGTTGAGGTTTGATTTGTATCTTAGAACGTGGTCAATTTTGGAATATAGACCATGGGCTTATGAGAAAAATGTATGTTCCTTAGCTTTGGGATGGTGTGTTCTGTACACGTCTATTAATCCTATTTATTCTAGGGTCAACATTTAAGTCCTTTGTATCACTGTTTAGTTTATATTTAGAGGATTTGTTCAGTTCTGTCAGAGGAGTGTTAAAGTCCCCAATTATTATGTTGTTATGGGGAATCATATTGCTCAGATCCATCAAGGTGTGTTTCATAAATCTGGGAGCATTTAAATATGGTGCATAAATATTTAAAAATGAAATGTCTTATTGTTATATTGTTCCTTTGACCAGTATAAAGTGTCCATCTTTGTCTTTCTTAACTTCAGTTGCTTTAAATCCATTTGTATCTGAAAATAGGATTGCAACCCCTCTTTTCTTTTTTTTCCATTGGCTTGAAATACTGTTTTCTATCCCTTAACCTTGAGTCTTGATTTGTCCTTCAAGGCTAGGGGTGTCTCCTGGAGATAGCATATGGATGGCTTGTGCTTGTTCATCCAGTAATCCAGCCTGTGCCTTTTCAGTGGTGAATTCAGCCTATTGACGTTTACTGAGAGAACTGGTAAGTGTGGTGGAGTGCTATTCATCTTATTTTGTGAAAGTCTTTTGTGTAATTTTATCCTTTATGCCATTGTGGATGCTAAATTCTGACCTTTAGCTTCTGGATGTTTACTTTGCCAATGGTCCACTGTGGTAGTCAGTGTTGAGAATACGTCTAAATATTTCCTGTAGAGCTGGTCTTGTTATGGCTAATTTCCTTTTGTGCTTATCCACAAAAGATTTGATTTCTCCATCCATTTTGAAGCTTAGTGTAGCAGGATACAGAATTCTGGGCTGAAAATTATTTTAAGAATGTTGAAGGTAGATGACCATGCTCTTCTGGCTTGGAAGGCTTCAGTAGAAAAATCTGCTGTCATCCTAATGGCTGCCTCTGTAAGTCAGTTGGTGCTTGCTCCTAGCTGCTTGAATTTTTTCTTTCTTCTTAACTGTGGAACATTTTATTACGATGTGTCTTAGAAAGACTCTGTTTGAACTAAGATGACCTGGGGTTCAAAATCCATCTGAAGGGAGTATGTTGAGGTCTTTAGTAAAACTGAGAAGTTTTCATTTATAATAGTCTCCAGTAGGGCTTTCATTCCTTTGGGACAATCTTCTTCCCCTACAGGAATCCCTAATATTCATATGTTTGAACACTTTGTGGAGTCTAATAGTTCTGCTTTCTCTCTCCTCTGCCTCTTTAACTACCTAGATTAACATGAAAACTTTAGCTTTGAGGTTCTTTCTTCTCCATGGTGTATAACCTATTTTTTATACTTTCCACTGCATCCTTGCTTTCTTTGAATATCTCATCCACTTCATTAAGCTCTACCATATCCTTTCTATATTCTACATATCTCTCATCTGACTTTTGGTTTTGTCTTTCCATTTTTTCATCTATTCCTTTTATTGCCTTTATCCATATTTTATTCCTTTTCTGTCAAGTCTATTAATTCTTTAAGGTGCCGCCTTCTGAAGTAGCTGTCTCATGGTGCCTTTGGTGAGTTCCTCTGTTTCAGTTTTTCATGTTGTCTGGATTTTTCTGTTTGTTCTTCCTCATGTGATCATTCTCCTTGTTTACCTCCTTGTTCTCCTTTTTCTTTCTCACTGCCTCCTTTGTTTCAAACAGAAGTCCTTGCTCTTGATGACAGTATGATATAATATGTTGCCAGGACACCAGGTGGCGCTGTGGGTTTTTTTAGGAGACAGCACAGCCAGCAACTTCTATGGTCCTTATTCCAAATTTAATTGCCTTCAGCGATCACCTAATTGTTTACTCAGCACTCAGACCCTACCAGGTTGGGACCTTACAGCACACAAGAATCCTTCAGAGGCAGTATCACAGTGCCCCCTGACTTCAGTTCCCATGTGATACAGGAGTCTCTCAGCCTTTCCCAAGAATGGAGTTCTGATCCCAGCAGGCAGAATTAAGACAGCCATGCTTTAGGCCCCTGCTAAGACCTTCTCACAACCTTCTCACAATGGCAGGCCCCTGGCCAATGACACCTTCTCAGTTTGACTACCTCACCAGCCCACCTGTGGCAAATCCATTCCAATCAGCATTCATATCTCATTGTTGTATAGTGTTCAAGTCTGCCCACTCTCCCAAGCTTTCCACTGAATGTGCAGCTTCCCCCAACAACTAAAAACTCCAGAAAGGCTTCCCCCAATCCCAGACCTCTGTGGAGGGATAGCTGATCCCAGCCAATTGCAATCACTTGCCTAATTCATCAGATTTCCACTGCTCCAGATCATATGCTGTATACAGCTCACCATCTCCTCACTGTGCTCCCTGAGCTATGACACTGGGTAAGGTTGCCATGACAGGTATGGCTAGGTTCTCTCTTTCTCCCCAGTCGTTCTAAGAGAGCTCAGCTCAACATTCTTTCTGGTCCACGATCTTGCTCCACCCCTCCTCTGTTTTTTTTCTGATTCAAGTTATTAGAGATCTTACTTTTCTGTTTCTGATTAGTTTGGCCAAGGGTTTATTGATTTTATTAAACTTTCCAAAGAACCAAACTTTTTTCCACTAATCTTCTCAGTGATTCTTGTGTTCTCACTTTTATTTAATTTTGCTGTGATTCTGTTGATTTTTTTCTTCAACTGGGTTTGGACTGGACTGTTCTTCCTTTTCCAGTTGACTGAGAAGGCCCATTAGGTTGCTGAATTGCTCTTTTTTATTTAAATAATTAGTTAATAAAAACTTCAGAGGACTATTAGAAGAATTAGACATTCAGATACAGGAGGCACAACAATTCTCAAGCAAAAAATGCTGCAAGAAAGACTTCACCACAGCATAGTATAATCAGAATGCAAAAGTCAAAGTGAAAAAATAAGTTTAAAATAAGTGAGAGAACAGCTTCTACTCACCTATACAGGAAACCCCATCAGACTAATAGACTTCTCAGCAAAATAACATTATAAATGGGATACCATTTTCAAAATGATGAAAGAAAAAAAAATGGGGGGAGGTGCCCGCTGATGACTCACACCTATAACCCTAGCACTCTGGGAGGCCAAGGAAGGAGTTCAAAGGCAGCCTGAACAAGAGACTCTCTCTCTACTAAAAACAGAAAAATTAGTCAGGCATTCTGGCAGGTGTCTTGTTAAGTCCTAGCTACTCAGGAGACTAAGGAAGGAAGATCACTTGAACCTAGAAGTCTAAGTTTGCTGTGAGCTGGGCTGATGCCTGGGCCAGCAGAGTGAGACACTTGTCTTTAAAAAAAAAAAAAAGAACTCTGAGTCAAGAATTTTATATCCTTCCAGAATAAGCTTCATAAATGAAGGAGAAAAATAAAATCTTTCCCAGATAAGCAAATGCTGAGAGAATTAATCAACCACTAGACTCACAGTATAAAAAATGCTCACAACAGTCTTAAATACAGAATTAAAAGGTCATTGTTCACCATCACAAAAAAAAAAATACAAAAATATAAAACTTACAGGTCTTAAAAAATCAGCACATAAAGGAGGAAGAGATACAAACAGAATGGCAATATAACAAATGTTCACCAAATCACAAAAACAAAGAGAAAAACAAAGAATTTATAAAACTAGAAATTAACAATATGATAAGAACAAAGTCTCACATATCAATATATTAACTTTCAGTTATGGATTAAATGGTCTAATTAAAGGGTATAGGTAGCAGAATGTGTTTTTTAAAATTAGCAAACCATATACTATCCGTAAGAGATTCAGCTTACCAGTAAAGATACATACAGACTGAAAATAAAAGAGTGGGAAAATACATTCCACACTGGCAAAAACCAAAAGGAGTAGCTATCCTTACAATCTGATAAAACAAATTTTAAATCAAACATAGTAACAAAAAATAAAAGATAAAGGATTTCATATAATGATAAAACAAGATGATACAACAATCTGAAATATATAAGTACCCCTAGACTCAACTGCCTCATTCAGAGGCATGAAAGAAAATATTCATGAACTGATCTTGAGAAAGGAATGAACCCAAATGAGAACTAAAAGGAGAGTATGGTGTGAGCACAAATCATATTGCACTTGATACAGGACAGGTCATGCCCCAGCCAGCTGGGCCCAGCTTAGGGGAGGACCTGCTGCCTCTGCCCCGGTGGTGGTGGTGCCACCACAGCCAGCAGAGGAACCAATGGGCTTGAGGGTAAGCAGGAGGGGCCAGACAACTGCTGGGGAGATACCAGCACTTTAGTGTCTCCCTCCCCTTGCACTTGTGGCTGAACAGGGAACAACCCCACACACACACACCCCTTTCCCAGGCCTGGTCAATTTCATGTAAGTTTCCTAGGCCTGGGAATGAACGGGACTATATCCATTCATTAATGTACTCATTCATCTTACCCCAGCAGAAGGGACTGTATCCATTCATTTGTTACCAAGTCCTGACCTAATGTAACTACAAAGGACCCATGAGACTATATATACCCCTGGACAAAGAGCCTGGGGAAAGAGCTTTCCCCTCCTACCACTTGGGTTTTTTTCTCTCTGCCAGGAGCTTTGGTGTTTTTGTATTGTTTTCTGTAAAATAAATCTTGTCTTACCACCCATCTTTGGTCCATGGATTCATTCTTCGATTCACCGAGACCAAGAACCTACTGAAAACGAAATTCCAGTATCACACTCACTGAGCCCCCATCACAGGAAGGCCATGCATTCAGTCCAGACCAGGATCCTGAGCAAGGAAGCTCACAACACACCCTGTGGCAGCAATGCTGTTGAGCTCAACTGATATGGGCTGCTGCCTACAGCCAGACTCCAGAAATGGTTCCACCACATAAGGGAAATGGAAGAAGAGGGTAACCTACTCCTGACTGAACTGTAAATTCTGGGCTGCCCCTTCCCAAAGAACAGACTTTTAGACATGGTGGGGCCACATTAGCCTCTCCCTAGTGACTTTCTCCAGTATCCAGGAGCCAACTCCCAAACCTTGCTGAGATAGGATTTGTGCCTGCTTTTGTGGTGCCTGAATGCAGGCTCACCCAACCCATCCCCATCCAGTTTTACCCCCTTGTCTGCCTTGGCTGTTGGCAGAGCAGGAGAAATCCCCTGAAAGCTCCAGACCTCACCCATTGCCTGTAACACTGAGTACTTCTCCTGATTGACTAGGGGCAGGCACAAGCCCCCAAAACACCAACACAACTGACTCCCTCCTGCAACCACCACCTACTGGCAGGGAAATCAATTTGTATTGCCCATGATAGCATTTACTGATTCAGTCATACAGAGCTTAGCCAACTCTTTACCCACAAGCACCACCTACTGACTTGGAGATTAAACTGAGTGTTCCAATATAGTTCATACTGTTAAGAAGTCCACAGGGCTAAGGAGAAAAAAAAAACTTTTTCAAAGACTTTCATCTCCACTTCTCAACAAGAGGCAGGAATCTGCCACCACATGGTACACCACCGCTACAGCCTACAAGTAACTAGCAATTGAGAAAACCACCACACTAAGGATACCTACACCAAATACTTTCATTCAAAACATACCCTCCACAAAAGTACCCACACAAAAGCCAAAGGTCCTCACCTAACATATGCCATAGGCAGGCATGCTCTTTATAAAGAAGGAAAAGGAAAAGTCCCATCTACACAAAAGAAAAACTAAAAATCAAGAAGTGACAGCTGCTCCAGGTAAGAAGGAATCACTGTAAGAACTAGAGAAGTGGCTCGGCACCTATAGCTCAACCGGCTAAGACGCCAGCCACATACACCTAAGGTGGCGGGTTCGAATCCCCAGCCCGGACCCGCCAAAACAACAATGACGGCTGCAACCAAAAAATAGCCGGGCGTTGTGGCGGGCGCCTGTGGTCCCAGCTACTTGGGAGGCTGAGGCAGGAGACTCGCTTGAGCCCAGGAGTTGGAGGTTGCTGTGAGCTGTAGGGCCACGGCACTCTACCCAGGGGAACAGCTTGAGGCTCTGTCTCGAAAAAAAAAAAAAAGAACTAGAGAAGTGTGAAAAATCAGAGTGAAAGGACTCCCACAAAGGATCACACCATCTCTCTGGTAATGGATCCCAACCATAATATAAAAATACTAAAATGACAAAGAATTCCAAATATGAATCATAAGGAACTTCAGTGAAATCCAACAGAAAATGGAAAACCAACTAATAGAAACCAAAAAAATAATTTCAGAAATGAAGGAAAAATTTACTAAAGAGACAAATATACTTTAAAAACAAACCTTAGTAAAACTTCTGGAAATGAAAGATCACTTAGAAAACTATAAAACACAATGGAACATTTTAAAAATAGGCTAGACCAAGCAGAAGAATTTCAGAGTTTAAAGAGAAATCTTTCAAATTAACTTGGTCAAAAATAAACATCAAAGAATCAAGAGAAATGCACAAAATCTCTGAGAAAAAGGGATTATGTAAAGTACCCAAATATGAGAATCATAGGTATTCCCAAGGGAGAAGAAAAAGCAGGCCAGGCATGGTGGCTCATGCCTGTAATCCTAGCACTCTGGGAGGCTAAGGCAGGTGAAATACTTGAGGTCAGTAGTTTGAGTCCAACCTGAGCAAGAATGAGACCCCATATCTACTAAAAATTATCCCAGTGGTGTGTCAGGCACCTTTAGTTCCAGGGACTTGGGAGGCTCAGGCAAGAGGATCACTTGAGCCTAAGAGTTGAGTTTGAGATTGCTGTAAGCTATGACACCATGGCACTCTACCCAGGATGACAGAATGAGACTGTGTCTCAAACAAAAAAGGACATCACCAAGGCACATCATCAGACTCACCAAAGTTAACACGAAAAAGGAACTCCTATATACAAGCTATGAGGTGAAAACATCAAGTTACTTACAAATGAAAGCCCACTAGACTGGCAGCAGAACTTAACAGAAGTGCTACAAACCAGAAGAGATTGAGATCCTATATTTAGTCTTCCTAAAAGAGTAACTATACCCAAGAATTCTGTACAGATCCTACAAAACTAAGTTTCATAAACGTAAGAGCAATAGTCTTTCCCAGACAAGCAGACACTAAGGGAATCTGTCTCCACTAAACTTGCCCTACAGGAAATGATCAAAAGTGCTCTACAAATCTAAAATAATGGTCACCGCTTAGCCAGCATAAAAAACTCAAAAGTAAAAACTCTGAGCCCTTATAAAATAGTAATACAAGAGAGAATACCAAAGTAACTGGTAACAATCAATACAACTGGAACACTATCTCACTTGTCAATACTAAAACTGAATGTAAACAGCCCAAATGCCCCATATAAAAGATACAGATGGGC
Source organism: Otolemur garnettii (assembly GCF_000181295.1). Taxonomy (NCBI): domain Eukaryota; kingdom Metazoa; phylum Chordata; class Mammalia; order Primates; family Galagidae; genus Otolemur; species Otolemur garnettii. The sequence goes on along the minus strand of NW_003852574.1, from coordinate 3,145,316 downwards.
ACAGGTCATAAAGGTATCTACAGTCACCAAGAAACCCATTTGACTCACAAATATTTTAATAGGCTCAAGGTAAATGGGCAGTTAGAAATATTTCACACAGGGTGGCACCTGTGGCACAGTGGGTAGGGTGCCGCCCCACATACCAAGGGTGCTGGGTTCAAACCTGGCCTCGGCCAAACTGCAACAAAAAAATAGCTGGGCATTGTGGTGGGCGCCTATAGTCCCAGCTACTCGGGAGGCTGAGGTAAGAGAATCTCCTAAGCCCAGGAGTTGGAGGATGCTGTGAGCTGTGTGATGCCAAAGCACTCTACTGGGGGCGATAAAGTGAGACTCTGTCTCTATAAAAAAGAAAGAAAGAAAGATTTCACACAAATAGAAACAAAAATAAGCATGAGTACCTATTCTTAAATCACCTTAAACAGACTTAAAATTGATTAAGGTTAAAAAAAAAAAAAGACAAAGGGGGTAGGAGCAAATTGGCCAACAGGTACCAGCTTCCAGAAGCTCCCATCCAGAGAAAAGGATAAAGTCCAGAAAATACCCAACAAAGTTGGAGACTAGGAGTCCAGCTGAGAAAGAAGAATGACATCTGCAGGACATCTCTGCTGAAGCAAGCTGCTTCTCCTAGAAAGCAACCAACAGGTACATAATACATCCTGAAGGAAAGATATCTGACCCCGCCCCCAAGAAAGGTGAGTTTTTTCTCTTTGTCTGCTCCTGTGAGTTTCCTACAGTCGGTCCAGTGGTGAACTGAGGACTTACTGTCTCACCTCACATGTGAGAGCTACAGAAAGAGGGTTCTACTCCTCTAGAGGGACCCTGTTGAGACTCCAAACACCCTCTAACTAAGCAGAAAAATCAAACTAACACTGCACGACCATTTTGAATTCCCAGTCCCTTCCCGTTTTGCCAGCAGAGACAGTGAGAGGAGACCAAAGAGTAGCATCCCCTCACCCACGGGACCAAGCACCCTGTCCCAGCCCTGCAGCTGAGAACTGCTGAAGCTGTGTGTTCCCCTACCCCCACCCCCCACCCCCGCTGCCACTCGGCCACCACCCCGGACATCCCAGCAGGGAGCGCTGAGGATTGTTTGACTTGTGTGTCCCCCTAGGAAGCCGCCATTTGGCCCCACCCCCTGAGCACCCGAGTGGGGCACCCCAGGACTATTTGACCCGCCCATTCCTCCCATCCCCCCAGTGCAGCTGCCACTTTCTGGCCCCCCATCGGCACCTGAGTGGTGGAGGACTGTTCTACCCCCACAGCTACTGCTACTTGGCTGCCGCCCTGAGTAGGCAGCAGAGCCGGGCACACCAAGGACTGTTTGAGCTGCAGCTGCTGCCACTTGGCAGCCGCTCCAGGGCACCTTAGCGAGGCGTGCCCTGCATAGCTGCAACTGCTCAGCTGCCAATCCCAGTCACTTGAGCAGGCACATGGAGGACTGCTCCAACCGCGCATCCCCCTAGGCTGCTGCTGCTTGGCCATAGCCCTCTGGGCACCCAAGCAGGGTGCCCCAGGACTGTTTGACCCACGTATCCCCCACGCAGCTGCCGCTTTACGGCTGCCCCGGGCACCCAAGTGGCGGAGAACTGTCCAAGCCACAGGGCGCCCGCTGCTTAGCTGCCCAAGTGAAGCGCACACAGGACTGTTTGACCCACGTGTCCCCTGTGTAGCCACTATTGTTCAACCGCCAACCCCAGTCACCTGAGTCAGGCACGCAGAGGACTGTTTGAACTGCATGTCCCCCTAGGCTGCCGCCACTTGGCCGCAGCCCCCTGGACACCCGAGCTGGGTGCGCCAAGGACTATTCAACCTGCATGTACCCTGCAGCTACCGCTGTTTGGCCGCTGCCCCCTGGACACCCGAGCAGGGCGCCCCAGGACTCTTTGAGCTGCACATCCCCTGCGCACCTGCTGCCTTGTGGCTGCCCCCAGGCACCCGAGTGGCGGAGGACTACTCAACCCGCACAGCTGCCTCCGCTTGGCCACAGCCCCCAGACTCCCAAGTGGGGCACCCCTAAGACTGTTTGGCCCACTCGGTCACCACCCCTGAGCACCTGAGCAGGGCGCACCCAGGACTGCTTGACCTGCACGACTGCCACTGATTGGCAGCTGCCCCAGGGAACCTGAGAGGGGCATTCCCAACACTGTTCTACCCGCAAGTCCCCTGTGGCTGCCGTTGCCCCCCAGACACCCGAGTGGGGCGCCCTGAGGACTGTTTGACCTGCGTCCCCCTGCGGCTGCTGCTGCTTAGCCACCACCCCCGGAGCACCTGAATGGGCCCCCCAAGGACCATTTGACCCGCACGTCCCCTGCGTAGCTGCCGCCGCTCAGCTGCCACTCCAGGTCAGCGGTGACGAGTGCATTTCCTTAGGCTGCCGCCCCTTGGCCACAGCCCCCTGGGCACTGTTTGACCCATGCATCCCCCTGCAGTGGCTGCCACTTGGCGGCAACTCCCTGGGCAACTGAGCAAGGCGTCCTGAAGACTGTTTGACCAGCACATCCACCTGCAGCGCCTGCCACTTGGGTCTTTGTCAGTGGAAGCCACAGGCTGAAGGGTTTGGGGACAGTCTCCAAATGGTGCAAAGTCACCATGGGGTAGAATCAGTGGAAAAACTCTGGTAACCAGAATAACCAGAGGAGATCAAGTACCCCAAAGAAGGATGTGGTAGAAGCAATCGAAGATACTATCCACAAGCAAACGGCTGAGATGTCAGAAATTGAGTTCAGAATTTGGATAGCAAATGAGATTAACAGAATGAAAGAAAAGAGGCAATTAGAATTTCAAGAAATTATTCAAAAGATATCTCAAAAATCGTTCAAAAGATGTCTCAAGAATTCAACGATTTCACAGATAAAATGACCAAAGAGTTTGAAACACTGAGACAAGAGGTTGCAGCCCTCAAGGATCTGAAAGATGCCATGGAATCCCTCCATAAAGAGTGCAACAGGCAGAAAAAGGATCTCTGACACTGAAGACAAAGCTTTTGAAGAAGCCCAGGAGTGCAGAACAAAAGAAATGGAGAGCAGAAACGGATCATATGCTCAGAGAGCTCTCAGATACTTCAAAGAAAACTTATGTCTGCCTTAGAGGAATCCCTGATGGCAATGAAGTTGCTTCACAAAATACAGAGGCTCTTCTTCATTAAATTATGAAAGAGAACTTTCCAGACATGCCAAGAGATTCTGAAATTCAGATAGCAGACAGTTTCAGAACCCCAGCACAACTCAACTCAAACAAGACATCCCCCAGGCACATGATAATTAATTTCACTAAAGTTAATATGAAAGAGAAAATTCTGAAAGCAGTCAGACATAAGAAAACCATAACCTACAAGGGGAAGAGTATTAAGATGACTCTAGATCTCTCGGTTGAAACCTTTCAGGCTAGAAGAGGATGGTCATCAACTATTAATCTCCTAAAACAAAATAACTTTCAACCCAGGATCCTGTATCTGGCTAATATGAGTTTCATCTATGATGGAGAAATTAAATACTTTAACAACATTCACATGTTGAAGAAATTTGCCATAACTAAACCAGCTCTCCCGGAAATTCTCAAACCTATCCTCCATAATGACCAGTGCAATCCTCCACCACAAAAGTAAACCCACTCAGAAACTTTTGATCTCATTTCAACTTCCACAGTGGTGAAAGGATTAAAAATGTTTACTGGACTTATGAGCAACTCGATGCCCAAAATGTTACCAGGCTTATCAACAATTTCAATCAATATGAATGGCTTAAATTGTCCACTAAAGAGGCACAGATTGGTTGATTAGATACAGAAACTCAGACCATACATCTTATGTATACAAGAATCTCATCTTACCTTAAAAGACAAATATAGACTTAGGGTGAAGGGAAGGTCATCTATATTCCAGGCTAATGGAAAGCAGAAAAAAGCAAGTGTTGCAATTTTATTCACAGATACAATAGGTTTTAAACCAACAAAAGTAACCAAAGATAAAGATGGCCACTTTATATTTGTTAAGGGCAATACTCAACATGATGAGAT
>NW_003852574.1:3126846-3137967 GCF_000181295.1 Otolemur garnettii | reverse complement strand
TGGAGGGAGGGGGATTGTAGGGATCACTTCTGTGGTTTATATTACAAAGGTACAAATGAATCTTTCTAAGAGTAGAATATGAACGTTTTAACACAATAAGAAAATGACATGAAGGCTATGTTAACCAGTTTGATGGAAATGTTTCAAATTGTATGTGAAAACACCACAATGTACCCCAGAAGTGCATTGATGTACATAGTTACCATTCAATAAAGAAAAAGACAAAAAAGGTAGTCATATGATAATTTAAAAGATCACACCAACAATACAATATAAAAATTATGAATATATATGTACCTAACACCAGAATTTACAGATTCATAAAGCAAATACTACTAGACCTAAAAATGGAAATAAACAGCAACACAATTGACAGTGGAGAACTGCTAACAGAACTAGGCAGATCACTTAAACAAAAGACCTAAAAAAAAAAAAAACATTAAACTTCAGTAAGACACTAGAACAAATGAACTTAAGAGACATTTACAAAATATTCTACCCCAAACTGCAGAATATATGAGGTTGGACAATTAAGTTCACAAACTCATCCTTTAAAAAAAAAAGTGTTACATACTTCAATGATAAGTATCATTGTTGTCACCAGATGGCCAAAGGGGTATTCTGAAGATGATTATAGTGACATTCAGCAATGAGATATGTATAGCACTTTTTCTATGATAAGTTCACAATCTTAGTTGTCAGACCTCATATTCTAGATATTAATCCCTTATCAGATGAATAGTTTGCAGATACTTTCTTCCACTCTGCAAGTTGCCTACCAGACTTACAAAGAAGTGGTACCTGTCATACTGAAGCTGTTCCATAACATCAAAAAGGAGGAAATACTCCCTAATCATTCTATGAAGCCAATGTCACATTGATACCAAAACCAGGAAAGACAGAACAAAAAATAAAAGTACAGATCAATATCCTTGACTATCAAAATGAATCCAACAGCACTTCAAAAAGATAATTCATCTTGATCAAGTGAGTTTCATCCCAGGGATGCAAAGGTCGTTCAACATACACAAGTCAAAAAATGTGATTCATCACATGAAACAGTATTAAACAAAAACCAGATGATCATCTCACCATATGCAGGGAAAACATTCAACAAAATCCAACTTCCCTTCATGATAAAAACCCTACCTCAACAAACCAGACATAGAAGGAATATGCCTCAAAATAATAAAAACTATAAATAACACATGGCCAACATCAAAATGAATGGGGAAAAGCTGAATGAAATTTTGCTAATAACTAGAAAAACACAAGAATACCCACTTTTGCCACTTCTATTTAACATAGCATTGTAAGTCCTAGCCAAAGCAATCACACAAGAGAAAAAAATTAAGAGTGCCCAAATTGAAAAGGAAGCCAAACTAGCTGTTTCCCAATGACATGATCTTATACCTAGAAAACCCTAAAGATTCTTCCAGACAACTCTTAGAATTGATAAATGAATTAACTAAAGCCTCAGGTAACAAAATCAATGTACACAAATCAGAATCATTTCTATACATCAATAATAACCAAACTGAGAATCAAATCAAGAACTCATTCTCATTTATAATGGCTACAAAAAATAAAAATCTTGAAATATATATAACCAAAGAGGTGAAAAATAAATCTCTACAAGAACTACAAAACACCAGCCAGGAGTGGTGGTTCACACCTGTAATCCTAACACTCTGAGAAGCCTCGGTGGGTGGATTGCTGGAGCTCATGAGTTCCACACCAGCCTGAGCAAAAGCAAGACTCTGTCTCTACTAAAAATAGAAAATCTGAGGCAAGAGGATCCCTTGAGTCTGAGTTAAAGGTTACTGTGAGCTATGACACCATGGAACTCGACCCAACGTGACAGCTTGAGACTCTGTCTCAAATAAAGAATTGCAAAACACCAATGAAAGAACTCACTGATGACACAAATGAAAAAGCATCCCATGCTCACAGACTGAAGATTCAATATTTTTCAGATGTCCATACTGCCCAAAGTAATCTCAAGATTCAATGCAATTCCTAAAAAATTACAAATGTGATTTTTCACAGAATTAGGAAAAAACCCTAAAATTCATATGGAACCATAAAAAGTCCCAAATAGCTAAAGCTATCCTAAGCAAAAAGAACAAATCTGGAGGCATTACATTATCAGTCTTCAAATTATAAAACAAGGTTATAGTAACCTAAACAGAATGATACTGGTATAAACGTAGACACACAAATTAATGGAACAGAATAGAGAACGCTGAAATAAAGCTAAATACCCACAATCAACTAATGTGTTTTTGGGGGGGAGGGGGTTGAGACAGAGTCTCACTTTGTCACCCTCAGTAGAGTGCCGTGGTGTCACAACTCACAGCAACCTCAAATTCTCAGGCTTAACAGACTGTCTTGCCTCAGCCTCCCAAATAGCTGGGACTACAGATACCCAACAAAAAGCCCAGTTATTTTTAGAGACGAGGTCTCGCTCTGGCTTGGGCTGGTCTTGAACCTGTGAGCTCAGGCAATCCACTCACCCCAGCCTCCGAAAGTACTAGGATTACAGGCGTGAGCCACTGCACCTTGATGACAATCAACTAATCTTCAAGAAAGCTAAAAAAACATGCACTGAGGAAAGGACACCCTATTCTTTTTTTTCTTTTTTTTTTAAACAGAGACAGATCTCAGCTCTATTGCTTAGGATCCAGTACCAGCAGCATCATCATATCATACCTCACTACAACTTCAAACACCTGAACTCCAGTGATCCTCCTGCCTCAGCCTCCCAAGCACCTGGGACTATAGACACATGTCACTGTGCCTGGCTAGACACCCTATACAATAAATGGTGCTGAGGAATGTGGTAGTCTCAGATAGAAGAATGAAAGTGGATTCTATCTCTTGCCATACATAAAAATTAATTGAAGATAGATTAAAGACATATAAGATCTAAAACCATAAAAATATTAAATAAATAACCTAGGAAAAACTGCCCTTGACATTGGCTGAGGTGAAAAATTTATGACTAAGGCCCCAAATTTAAAAATAAATATGTAAATGACAAACCAAAACGCTTCTGTACAACAAAAGATACAATCAACAAAGTAAACAGACTACATACAGGAGAAAATATTTGCCAAACTATATATCTAATAAAGACCTAATATCCAGAATCTATAAGAAACTCCAACAAATCAACAAGAAAGAAAAAAACCCAACAAACAACCCTATTAGACCAGGGGAAGAAGACATGAAGAGAAGTTTTCAAAAAAAGAGAAATAAATGTCCCACAAACATATGAAAAAATACCCAACATCACTAAACATCAAGGAAACGCAAATTAAACCACAATGAGGTATCACCTTACCTCTGTCAAAATGACAATTATTAAAAAGTCAAAAAACAATAGATGGTGGCATGGATGTGGTAAAAAGAAAATACTTATTATACACTGTTGGTGGGGATGCAAATTAGTACAACCTTTATGAAAAACAGTATGGCAATTTCTCAAAAAACTAAAAATAGATCACTATTCATAACCCCACTACTAGGGATATACTCAAAGGAGAAGTCATTTTATAAAAAAGACACCTGCTTGGCCAGGTGCAGTGGCTCATGCCTGTAATTCTAACACTCTGGGAGGCCAAGACAGATGGACTGCTTGAGCTCAGGAGTTTGAGACCAGCCTGAGCAAAAGTGAGACCCTGTCTCTACTAAAACTAGGGGGAAAACTGAGGCAAGAGGATCAGTTGAGCCCAAGAGTTGGAGGTGACTATGAGCTATGACGCAATGGCACTCTACCCAAGGAAACAGCTCTGTCTCAAAAAAAAAAAAAAAAAAGACACCTGCACCCATATGTTTACCACAGCACAATTCACAATTGCAAAAACACAGAACTAAGCTAAGTATATACCAACTGATGAGTGAATAAAGTAAATGCACTATGTGTATATATGGGTATATCAGTTCTAATAATTAAGTTCATGAACTATTCCAGAAAAAGTGCTATATATCTTATTGCTAAATACCATTACAGTCATCCTCAAAGTACTCCCCTTAGGCAGCTATGCACCAATGCCAGTGCCTACTCCATTCTTCAAAGCAATTTTGGAATTCTTTCTCTAGAATGGCCATCCAAGTTGTCATCTTATTATCCTTGATGTTCTGAATGTCATCAAAATGTCTTCCTTTCAATTTCCTTCATTTTACTTAGGTTAAAGAAGTCACTGGGTGCCAGAGCAGGAAAGTAGGGAGGGTGTTCCAATACAGTTACTGTTCACTGGCTAAAAACTCCCTCATAGACAGTGCTGTGTGAGCTGATAAACTGTCATGATTTAAAAGCCCATTTCTCCATGTACCTTTCTTATGCCAAGATTTTCAATTAATATATTTCTGTTTCTCTATTAGCATTTACTTGGTCTGCTATGCTTCTCATGATCATCTAAAAATTTTGACAATTTTCAAGCATAATTCAATGAATTTTTTGCAATGTTCTCATCACTTCTGCTCTTTACTCACCACCCTCATCTCTCTTCATCAGGAATGCTTTCTCTCCCCTCAGAAAAGCATTTAATCCATTTGTATACCGTCATTTTCTTCATGGCATTATCTCCATAAACTGGAACTAAGATGTCCCTGATTTCACTTCACTCTTGCCAAGTTTAACAAGAAATTTACAAATGTCTGTTTATTGCTCTAATGCAAGCTCCAACATTCTCACAACAGTACACAACACATAACAATAATGAATGCCACCCAACACATACTGCCATACATCGACACAAACACAATTGTGAGACACTGATATGCCAAAGTTATGAAACCTTATGGAGTTGTTTCTACAATGCTGCCAACATAAGTGCATGGTAGCAAGGTCATGAACTTCATTATCATACCTTGTATATATATATACACACACACACATCAATTAATTTATGGAATCAATAGAAATTCAATGATAGAAAAGATCTCATTTATAACAAGTAAAAAAGGTAAATAGCTAGTAACTTATAAAATGTGCAAGATTACATTCTAAAAAAGAAAAGAATCCTTAAACTACCACTGAAGGACAAATGCATATGCCCAGAGATCCAACATATCCAAAAACTGACTTTGAAAATGATGGTTGTCAAGTATAAACATTACTTGAAATTAACTACAGCATTGTTTATACCAGCAAAAAATGTTCACAATTCAAATATTCATTAATAAAGGGCTAGTTAAATTACAGTGCATCCATACATGGAATACTATGCATGTTTTTAAAATAAGGAAGCTCTCTATGAACTATATGGAAAGATTTACAAGAAATACTCTACTTGGGAGGATGAGGGGGAGGGGGATCCCTTGAGCCCAGGAGTATGAGGTCAGCCTGGACAAACAGTGAGATCACATTCCAAAAATTAAATAAAAATGGCTCAGCACCTGTGCCTCAAGCAGCGAAGGCACCAGCCAAATACACTTGAACTGGCGGGTTCAAATCCAGCCCGGGACTGCCAAACAATAAACAAAAAAATAACCAGGTGTTGTGGTGAGCACATGTAATCCCAGCTTCTTGGGAGTCAGAGGCAGGAGAATCGCTTGAGCCCAGGAGTTAGACGTTACTGTGAGCTATGATACCATGGCACTCTACCCAGAACAACAGCTTGAGGCTCTATCTCAAAAAAAAATTTTTTTTAAATAAAAAGCCAGGCATGGTGGCTCACACTTGTAATCCTAGTATTCTTGGGAGGCTGAGGCAGGCAGACTGCCTGAGATAAGAAGTTGGAAACCAGTCTGAGCAAAGCAAGACTCCTACCTCTACTAAAAATAGAAAAAAACTAGCCATGTGTGTGGCACACACCTGTAGTCCCAGCTAATTGGAGGCTGAGACAAAAGAATCTCTTGAGCCCAAGACTTTGAGGTTGCTGTGAGCTATGATGACACAGCTCTCTACCCAGGGTGACAGAGTGAAGACTTTGTCTCTAATTAATTAAAAATAAATAAAGGGAGGAGGGGTGGAGGTAAGATGGTGGACTGCAGCCAGCTTTCCACAGAGGCTCCCATTCAGAAGAAGAGTTAAAAGAAAAAAGTTTAGCAAGTAAGCCAATGGTTTGGAACTGAGCCAAGAGAAAAGGTTGAAGAATGCACATCAACCCTGCTGAGGCAAGCTGTGACCCTAAAGATACAAACAAAAGGTACTAAATCCATCGCCAAGCAGACGGGAGTTCCCTTTCCCATAAGAAGGGTTCACAGTAAACTTCATACAAACAAGTAAGCAGAGTTCAAACATCCTCCCATTCCATGCCACGGGAGAAACCCTCTAAAAACTGGACCTCCTACCCGTACTAGGGTGCCATGGCACTCTCCTGCCAGGCATAAAACTATATAAAACTGTACATATTTTCTACCTATAATTCTGAACTCCCAGTACTCCCCTCCACTCTCACCCCGAGGTCTGGAAGCCTGTCCCCCCATGGAGTCCAGATTCTTGGGCATTTTCTTGAGAGGTGTGGACAGGGCAAGGGCCTTTGCTTGGCTGTGCTGATATCGTGGCACAGGAGTAAGGAGAGGACAGTCAGCTGAGAGGGAACCATACAGAAGCGGTGGCGGTGTCCCCAAGCGTAGAATAGCAGCAGCAGCTGGAACAGTAAGGATAAGCCCCTGGGGCTATCCTGAACAGATACACCCTGTCTCTCTGGGCAACCAGAAGAAGCCAGGCACCTTCTCCAGTGGCAGCCACTGGCGGATGGATCTGGGACATGAGTAAAAGGACCTCAGGGACTAGAATATGCACATGCAGAACCAGCAGAATCCCAGGGTAGGGCTGAGCCAGAGGACTGCTTTACTGAGGTTAAGACACACCCAGCCCCCAGGTGATCATAGCAGAGACAAAGGCAGACAGGCAGAGGCTGGAACTGACAGCTCAGTGTGAGCTCGAATTGCTTGCTGCTGTCCAAAACTGAGTCATGGTTTCTGTCACCTCAAGGAGCATCTGACAGCCAAGACAGAAACAAACTCTTCGAAGTCGTGCTGTTCTGCCAGCAACATCACTCAGGGGCAGGACTGGAGCTGAGTGAACCACCCCAGCCTCCATTAAGCACCCAAGGTCGTCAGGCCTCACCTCCCCCTGCCAGACAGCGGCTGAGAATAGCAACCTGGCTGAGAAGACATAGATATCCCTCTGACTCAGGCAGGCATAAACCCCTGGGGCATCTGCTTACTGGGGGGAACTGGGTTGCAGCCCTGTGGGATTACCAGTGACTGGGTGTGACAGAGAAGCAAGATGGGGAAGGAGGCATCAACCTTCCCAGACTATTTGCTGGGTTGGTCCTTCTGACCTCATGGAGCACTGGAGCCAGTCATACCTGAGCTGCCAGCAGACCCCTCCTATCTAGTTGCCAGAGACCTTTTGAACTTTCCCACATGAGACCAGTGCTGATTGGACCTCTTAAACTGGGCCAATCACCTGAGGACTATCCAAAGTGGTACCCTGGGTGTGTGGTTGTAGGAAGGTGTGAATTTCCTTTTCCAATTGTTGCCTGGTTGGGGGGACAGGGTGAATTAATTGCTGGCATTTCTCCACAGCTGAGACTACAACACACAGTAACTGATTTACTAGGATAGAACAGAGACCAGCTGAAAACAAGACAGAGCAACTTAGCGCCACGAAACCAAGGAGGTCACCAGTTTCTCAGGCCATATCACTGTACAGATTCTTGGCAAAGCTCTAGAAGAAAAGGTACAGACACCAGGCCCAGATTTTGGGCAAAGGACTAGTTAATCACTACTCTTAGAGTCCCCAACCCAACCTGTCCTTTTCTGCTCATCTAGCCAAACAGTGTAAATTAAAAATGGGGCGCAAACAGTGGAAAATCTCCCATAATACGAATAACCAGAGTAGATCAACAGATCATCCTCCCCAAAGAAGGATATGGCACGTACAACTGAAGATCCCATCAAAAAACAGATGGCTGAGAAGTCAGAAATCGAGTTCAGAGTCTGGATAGCAAATAAGATCAACAGAATGGAGGAAAAAGGGAATCAGAATTTCAAGGAAGAATTCAACGAATTCTCCACCAGAAAGTAAACTCAATCACACAATTCTCCACCAGAAAAGTAAACTCAAAGATAAAAATGACCAAAGATTTTGACACATTGAGGCATGAGCATGCAGCCCTCAAAGATCTGAAATATACGGTAGAATCCCTTAGAAACCGAATGGAGCAGGCAAAAGGATCTCTGACATTGAAGGCAAAGCTTATGAACATGCCCAAGTGCTCAAAGAGGAAGAGAAATGGTGGGCAAAAATGAATCATTTTCTCAGAGAGCTCTGGGATAATTCAAAGAAAACTAATATTCCCCTTATAGGAATCCCTGAAGGCAATGAAGTGGCTTCACAAAACATGGAGGCTCTTCTTCATGAAATTATGAAAGACAACTTTCCAGATATACCAAGAGATTCTGAAATTCAGATAGTAGACAGTTTCAGAACCCCAGCATGACTCAACCCGAATAAGACATCCCCAAGGCACATCATAATTAACTTCACTAAAGTTAATATGAAAGAGAAAATTCTAAAAGCACCAAGACATAAGAAAACCATAACCTATAAGGAAAAGAGTATTAGAATAACTGCAGATCTCTCTGCTGAAACCTTTCAGGCTAGAAGATGGTGGATGTTGACTCTTAATCTCCTACAACAAAACAACGTTCAACCCAGGATCCTGTATCCACCTAAACTGAGTTTCATATATGATGGAGAAATTAAATACTTTAATGACATTCACATGTTGAAGAAATTTTCAATAACTAAACCAGCTCTCTCCAAGATATTCTCAGACCTATCCTCCATAACAACCAGTGCAATCCTCCACCACAAAAGTAAACTCACTCAGAAACTTTTGATCAAATTCCAACTTCCATAGTGGCGAAAGGATTAAAAATGATCACTGGACTTTCAAAAAACTCAATACACAAAATTTTACCAGGCTTATCAATATTCTCAATTAATGTGAATGGCTTACATTGCCCTCTAAAGAGGCACAGGCTGGCTGACTGGATACAGAAACTAAGGCCAGATATCTGCTGCATACAAGAATCCCATCATATCTTAAAAGATAAATATACACTCAGGATGAAGGGATGGTCATCGATATTCCAGGCAAATGAAAATCAGAAAAAAGCAGGTGTTGCAATTTTATTCACAGATACAATAGGCTTTAAACCAACAAAAGTAAGCAAGGATAAGGATGGTGACTTTGTAATTGTTAAGGGTAATACTGAATACTATGAGATTTCAATTATTAATATTTATGCACCCAACCAGAATGCACCTCAGTTTATAAGAGACACTCTAACAGGCATGACCAACTTGATTTCTTCCAGCTCCATTGTAGTCGGAGATTTCAACACTCCTTTGGCAGTGTTGGATAGATCCTCAAATAAGAAGCTGAGCAAAGAAATTTTAGATTTAAACCTAACCATCCAACATTTGGCATTAACAGACATCTATAGAACATTTCATTCTAACAAAACTGAATACACATTTTTCACACTCCAAAATAAATCACATTGTAGGTCACAAGTCTAACTTCAGCAAATTTAAAGGAATAGAAATTATTCCTTGCATCTTCTCGGACCATAAAGGAATAAAAGTTGAACGCGGTAACAACAGGAATCTGCAGACTCCTCCAAAAATATGGAAGCTAAATAACCTTATGCTGAATTATAGGTGGGTCAGTAACAAGATTAAGAAGGAAACTGCCAAACTTTTGGAATAAAATAATACTGAAGACACGAAATTACCAGAACTTCTGGAATACCACTAAGGCAGTCCTAAGAGGGAAATTTATAGCACTGTAAGCCTTCCTCAAGAAAATGGAAAGAGAGGACGTTAACAACTTCATGAGACATCTCAAGCAACTGGAAAAGGAAGAACATTCCAACTCCAAATCCAGCTGAAGAAAAGAAATAACCAAAATTAGAGCAGAATTAAATGAAATTAAAAACAAAAAGAGTATACAACAGATGAATAAATCAGAAAGTTAGTTTTTTGAAAAGGTCAATAATATTGATAAACTTTTGGCCAACCTAACCAGGAAAAAAAGAGTAAAACTCTAATATTGTCAATCAGAAACAGTAAAGATGAAATAACAACAGACCCCTTAGAAATTCTAAAAATTCTTAATGAATATTATAAGAAACTTTATTCCCAGAAATATGAAAATCTGAAGGAAATCGACCAATACTTGGAAGCACACAACCTTCCAAGACTTAGCCAGAAGGAAGTGGAAATGTTAAACAGGCCTATACCAAGTTCTGAAATAGCATCAACTATACAAAATCTCCCTAAAAAGAAAAGCCCAGGACCAGATGGCTTCATGTCAGAATTCGACCAAACCGTTAAAGAGGAACTAGTACCTATATTACTCAGCCTTTTCCAAAATATAGAAAAAGACGCAATACCACCCAACACATTCTATGAAGCAAACATCACCTTGATCCCCAAACCAAGAAAAGACCCAACAAGAAAAGAAAATTATAGACCAATATCACTAATGAATATTGATGTGAAAACATTCAAAAAGATCCTAACAAACAGAATCCCACAACACATCAAAAAAATTATACACCATAGCCAAGTAGGTTTTATCCCAGGTTACCAAGGCTGGTTCAACATACATAAATCCATAAATATAATTCATCATGTAAGCAAATTGAAAAACAAAGACCATATGATTGTCTCAATTGATGCAGAAAAAGCTTTTGATAATATCCAGCACCCCTTCATTATCAGAACACTTAAGAAAATTGGTATAGAAGGGACATTCCTTAGACTGATAAAGGCCATCTACAGCAAACCTACAGCCAATATTGTATTGAATGGAATTAAATTGAAATCATTTCCTCAGATCAGGAATGAGGCAAGCTTGCCCACTGTCTCCATTGCTCTTTAATATTGTAATGGAAGTTTTAGCCATTGCAATTAGGGAAGTAAAGGCAATCAAGGGTATCCATATAGGCTCAGTAGAGATCAAACTTTCACTCTTCACAGATGATATGATTGTATATCTGGAAAACATGAGAGATTCTACTGCTAAACTCTTAGAAGTGATCAAGAATATAGCAGTGTCTCAAGTTACAAAATCAACACTCATAAAT
>NW_003852574.1:3125458-3126606 GCF_000181295.1 Otolemur garnettii | reverse complement strand
GAATCATGCTACCAGACCTCAGACTACACTATAAATTGATAGTGATCAAAACAGCATGGTATTGGCACAAAAACAGAGAGGTAGATGTATGGAACAGAATAGAGAACCAACAGATGAACCCAGCTACTTACCTTTATCTGATCTTTGACGAGCCAATTAAAAACACTGAGTGGGGAAAGGATTCCCTATTTAACAAATGGTGCTGGATGAACTGGCTGGTGACCTGCAGAAGATTACAACTGGACCCACACCTTTCACCATTAACTAAGATAGACTCTCACTGAATTAAAGATTTAAACTTAAGACATAAAACTATAAAAAATACTAGAAGAAAGTGTAGGGAAAGCACTTGAAGAAATTGGCCTGGGCAAAAATTTTATGAGGAGGAACTCTTGGGCAATTAAAGCAATATCAAAAATACACTATTGGGACCTCATCAAACTAAAAATCTTCTGCACAGCCAAGAACACAGTAAGTAAAGCAAGCAAACGGCCCTCAGAATGAGAGAAAATATTTGCATGTCTCTGTTTGTTATGTCTCTGACAAAAGGTTAATAAACAGAATCCACAGACAACTCAAGCATATTAGTAAGAAAAGAACAAGTGATCCCATCTCAGGGTGGGCAAGGGACTGGAAGAGAAACTTCTCTGAAGAAGACAGGCGCACAGCCTACAGACATATGAAAAAATGCTCACCTTCATTAATCATCAGAGAAATGCAAATCAAAACTACTTTGAGATATCATCTAACTTCAGTTAGATTAGCCCACATCACAAAATCCCAAAACCAGACATCCTGGCATAGATGTGGAGAAAAGGGAATGCTTCTACACTGCTGGTGGGAATGCAAACTAATACGTCCCTTTTGGAAAGATGTTTGGAGAACATTTAAGAGAACTAAAAATAGATCTGCCATTTGATCCTACAATTCCTCTACTAGGTATATATCCAGAAGACCAAAAATCAGATTATAACAAAGATATTTGTACCGGAATGTTTATTATACCCCAATTCATAATTGCTAAATCATGGAAGAAGCCCAAGAGCCCATCAATCTACGAATGGATCAATAAATTGTGGTATATGTATACCATGGAATATTACACAGCCTTAAAGAAAGATGGAGACTTTACCTCCTTCATGTTTACA
>NW_003852574.1:3115074-3124584 GCF_000181295.1 Otolemur garnettii | reverse complement strand
CAGGCATTGTGGCAGGCACCTGTGGTCCCAGCTACTCAGGAGGCTGAGGCAAGAGAATCACCTAAGCCCAAGAGCTAGAGGTTGCTGTGAGCTGTGATGCCACAGCACTCTACCAAGGGCAACAAAATGAGACTCTGTCTCTAAAAAAAAAAGAATACCCATTAATATTTGCTAGTACTTTGAATATATAGAGGAACTCCAAGAAAATACATAAGGAGCTGTGGAAAAAGTGGAGGACTGAAGGGAAGGGAAACATCCCAGTAGTGTACAGCCTACTTTAACCATCTAGTAATTATCCAAATATATAAATTCAAAAAGGTAGGACTAGAAAAATGTTAGAATTAGGAGCTAAAACTAAGTTTAACAGGAATAAAAATTAAAATCTCTAATTCAGACTTCATAAGCTTCACTAAACAAACACAAAATACCTTCAAAGTACAGCACGTCTCAAAAGCTTCCCCTAAAATCACCACACATACGGGAAATGGGAAATTGTAACTTAATGTGCCCTTATTTATAAAATATTCATTACAAAATATTCTCTACCTGTGGGCCACTTCCTTATAAATTTTTGTAATGAATATTTTGTAAATAAAGGTACATTTCACTACAATTTCCTATTTTCCCTATGTATAGCAACTTTAGGGATAACCTTTGGGACACCTTGTAGCTCATGTAAAAACCTTGATAAGCTTTGGGCTGGGTGCAGTGCCTATAATCTCACCATTTGGGGATGCCAAACAGAAGGACCACTTGAGGCTAGGATTTTGAGACAAGCCCGAGCAGCATAGCAAGACTCTACAAAAAAAAAAATTTTTTTTTTAAAGTTTGATAAGCTTTAGTAACAACATAAAAACCATAAAATGGGTATCCCCCAAAATAGTAATATCCCTGTCAATTTCATTAACAGAGCAGAGGCCAGGAACACAGATATTAAAAATTCTATTCTACTCTGAAAGGAATAATCAGGATGTATCTGGTATGCTGTGCTCATCTGAAAGTATTTTTTTAATTATGGGTTAATATGAAGGTACATTTAATTAAGTTACATTTTTTATGTTTGTAAGGTGAAGTCCAAAGTCTGAGCTGTAGTTGAGGCCTTCACCCAGGAAGTGTGCCACATACCCCAGTAGGTGGGAACTAATTAAGCCCCCTTCCCCCATTCCCTCTTCTTGAATTTAACTGTTTTTCTCTTGTGTCAGCCTGTAGTTATGGGTCTATTTTCATAGTACTAGGTACATGTGATGCTTGCTTTCCCATCTTTAAAATACTTTGCTTAGGAGAATATTCTCCAAATCCATCCAGGTAAATACAAAAGATGCAAAGTCTCCATCATTTTTATGACTGAGTAACATCCTATGGCATACATATACCACAGTTTATTTATCCATTCATGGATTTATAGGCACTTGGGTGGTTTCCACATCTTTGTGATTATGAATTGAGCTGTTATAAATATCCAAGTGCAAAAGTCCTTATAGTAAAATGATTTTTTTCTCTTCTGGGTAGACACCTAGTAATGGGATTGTGGGGTCAAATAGGAGGTGTACTTGTAGTTCTTTGAAGATTCTCCATATTTCTTTCCAAAAAGGCCATATTAGTTTGTAATCCCACCAACAGTGCATCAGCATACTGCTCTCTTGTTTTAAAAGAAGCACTGAGGCAGCGCCCATAGCTCAGTGGGTAGGGCACCGGCCACATGCACCAGGGCTGGTGGATTCAAACCCAGTCCCAGCCTGCTAAAAACAAAAAAATAGCCGGGCATTATGGCAGGTGCCTGTAGTCCCAGCTACTTGGCAGGCTGAGGCAAGAGAATCGCTTAAGCCCAAGAGTTGGAGGTTGCTGTGAGCTGTGACACCATGGGACTCTACCCAAAGAAAGAAAATGAAACCTCGTCTCAATAATAAATACATAAATAAATAAAAATAAAAGAAGCAGTGATAAGATTCTATCAAGATTAGAGGCACAAATAAAACTATACCACCAAAATAACCCAAATTCTCTTTGGGATAAGAAAAACATAATACACAAAACCTGACTTCAAAGAACGATGATCCTGCTTAGCATATAATCGTAAACACTGACTATATCAGGATAAATAAGATACCAGCCATCTCTCAGCTGACATGAAACTCAGCTGACATGAAGATGACTTCTAAGTTCAGGCACCATGGCTCACACCTATAATCCTAGCATTTTGGGAGATGAAGTCTGGTGGATTGCCTGAGCTCAGGAGTTTAAGATCAGCCTGACCTTGAGCGAGACCCCATCTCTAAAAATAGCTGTGTACCATGGTGGGTGCCTGTAGTCCTAACTACTCAGGAGGCTGAGGCAAGAAAATCATCTGCGTTTCAGGTTGCTCTGAGCTATGACACCACAGCATTCTATCAAGGGCAACAAATTAGGCGGAGGCAAGATGGTGGACTGCAGCAGCTTTCTAGAGGCTCCCATCCAGGAGACTTAAAGGACAGAAATTTAGCAAGGGAGCTGATGGTTTAGAGCGGAGCCAAGAGAGAAGACTGAAGAATGTACTTTAACCTTGCTGAGGTGAGCTGTGACCCCAAAAATATAATCAAATGGTACAAAATCCACCACCAATTGGATGGGAGTCCCCTCCCCCACAAGAAGGGCTCACAGTTTACTCCATACAAACAAGCAAGCAGAGTTCAAACATCCTTCCGCTCTGTCCCACGGGATAGACCCCCTAAAACCTGGACCTCCTTCCCCTGCTGGCATGCCATAGCACCCTCCTGCCAAACATAAAACTGTAAAACTGTATAAAACTATATATATTCCCTACCTGCAAATGTGAACTCCCAGGATTCCCCCCACCTCACCCCAAGGTCTGGAGGTTTGTCACAAATGGAGTCCAGTTTCTTGGGCATTTCTTTGAGAGGAGTGGAGGGGGAAAGGGCTCGTGCTAGTCTGTGCTGACTCTGTGGCATGGGAGTGAGGAGAGGATAGTTAGCTCAGAGGAGGCCATACAGGAGCTGTCCTCTGGGCAACCAGAGGTTCCAGACAGCAGCCACTGGCAGAACAGGCTTGGGAAGATCTGTGAGTAAAGAGACCATAATAGCACCCAGCTCTCAGGGGAATACAGCTAAAACAAAGGCAGTGGGCAGGCAGAGGCTAGAATTGACACCTGAGTGTAAACTCTAATTGCTTGCTGCCCAGGGCTGAGTTTCTTATCAGCTCTAGCAGCGTCTGACCTACAGAGGAATTTAGCTGGGACAGAAACAAATTATGTAAAGTGGCTATGTCCTGTTCTGCTAGCAACAACAACTAGGTGTGGGTCTGGAACTGAGTGAACTACTCCAGCCTAAATTAAACATCCAAGGCCCCCCTGCCAGATTCAGATCTCCTGGTGGCTCTGGCAGTTGTAAACCCTGGGAGCAGTTGCTCTGTGGAGTGACCTGGGTCACAGCCCTGTGGGATTACCAGTGACTGGGGGCAAGGTGAGGAAGGAGGCATCAACCTCCTCAGACTAATTCATTTGCTGGGTGGGTCCTTTTGCCCTCACGGAGCACTGGAGCAAGTTATATCTGAGCTTCCAGCAAACCCCTCTTATCTAGCTGCCAGAAATATTTGAACTCTCCCACCTGAGACTGGTGGTAACTGGGAAAACCTATTTGGACCCCTTGAACCGGGCAAATCACCCAAGGACTATCCAAAGTGCACCCTGGGTATATGGTTGAGGGAAGGTTTGATTTTCCTTACCCAATTGTTGTTTGTGGGGGTACAGGGTGACTTAATTGCTGGTATTTCTCCACAGCTGAGACTTTAACCAAGAGTAACTGATTCACTAGGGCAGACTCTCACTGAATTAAACATTTAAACTTAAGACATGGAACCATAAAAATACTAGAAGAAAGTGTAGGGAAAACACTTGGAGAAATCGGCCTGGGTGAAAACTTTATGAGGCAGACCCCCTGGGCAATTGAAGCAACATCAAAAATACACTATTGGGACCTGATCAAACTAAAAAGCTTCTGCACAGCCAAGAACACAGTCTGTAAAGCAAGCAGATAGTCCTCAGAATGGGAGAAGATATATGCAGGTTATGTCTCTGACAAAGGTTTAATAACCAGAATTCATAGAAAACTCAAATGTATTAGCAAGAAGAAAACAAATGATCCCATCTCAGGCTGGGAAAGGGACTTGAAAAGAAATTTCTCTAAAGAAGATAGGTGCATGGCCTGCAGATATATGAAAAATGCTCATCATCCTTAATCATCAGAGAAATGCAAATCAAAACTACTTTGAGATACCACCTAACTCCAATAAGATTAGCCCATATCACAAAATCCCAAAACCAGAGATGCTGGTGTGGATGCAGAGAAAGGGGGACACCTCTACACTGCTGGTGGGAATGCAACCTAATATGCTCCTTTTGGAAAGATGTCTGGAGAACACTGAGAGAACTAAAAATAGACCTTCCATTTCATCCTGCAATTCCTTTATTAGGTATATATCCAGAAGACCAAAAATCACATTACAACAAAGATATTTGTATCAGAGTGTTTATTGCAGCCCAATTCATAATTGCTAGGTCATGGAAAAAGCCCAAATGCCCACAGACTCTCAAATGGATCAATAAATTTGGGTATATGTGTACCATGGAATATTATGCAGCCTAAGGAAAGATGGAGACTTTACCTCTTTCATGTTTACATGGATGGAATTGGAAAATGTTCTTCTTAGCAAAGTATCTTAAGAATGGAAGAAAAAATATCCAATGTACACAGCCCTATTTTGAAACTAATTTACAGCTTTCATAGGAATGTTATAACCTAATTATAGCCTTAGAATATGGGGAGGGGGTGGGAAAGGGGAGGGAAGAAGGGTGAATGGGTAGAGGGAGGGTGATTGGTGTGGTCACCTCTATGGTTTATCTTACAAGGGTACAAGTGAATCTTTCTAAAATCAGAGTATGGATGTCTTAACTCAATAACTAAGAAAATGACATGAAGGCTACATTAACCAGTTTGATGAGAGTATTTCAAAATGTATATGAAAACACCACACTGTGCCCCAGGATTGCATTAATATACACACCTATGATTTAATTTTAAAAGGGGGGGCAAGAAATTGAGACTGTCTTAAAAAAAAGGAACTGTTATAAACATTAAATGAGATAATATCTTTTAAGAAATAAAACTTTAAGATACAACAATTTAATAAATATTAAAATTCCCTCAACATGAATGGTGTCTAATCCCAGTAAGATGAGTATGACCTATATAATAAGGCTCTCCATGATCTTGTCTCTTCTTCATCTCTAATCTCCATCTCTCAACAATTCCTCAAATTCACACCCTCCCTGTGGGCAGTCAGATGCCTAACCCCCTACACCTTTTCATATCTTTGTGCCTTTACAAAGAGTCTTCCCAAAAGGTCCTCCCTCTCATCATCTTCACTTTCACTCCAATTTTCTGAAAACTTTGGTTCATTTTTCAAGCCCCAACCCATCCATTTCCTTGTCTCTGAAACACTTCCTGACCCACCTGAGAAAATTATGACAGTCATTAATCAACATTCAATAAATATATGAGCATTGTCCATGTGTCTGGCAAAACACCAAGTGTAAGGTAACATTACAGCAGTGAACCTGACAGACACAGACTCCAGATGGTACTTTTTCAAAGTCCACAGTGCAGTGGAGAAGAAAAATCCTTATAAAATTTGTTTAGTGTGATGCTAAAGTACATAAAAGCTGTAATGGGAGTACATAGCAGAGAAATCAAACCTGGTCTGGGGTTAAGGAAGGCCTCCTGAGGAAACATAAGCTAAAAAGTGAGGGAATAGGAGTAACATTAAAATGGATGGAGTGGAGTAAAAGTGTTAGAACTGCATGTACAAAGAGCCAAAAACAGAAGAAAAAGCATAACTTTCTTAGTAACTAAAAGATGTTCAACTGAGGTTCAGCGCCTGTAGTACAGTGGTTACAGCACCAGCCACATGCACCTAGGCTGGTGGGTTCAAACCCCACCTGGGCCAGCTATACAACAATAACAATTACAACAAAAAAATAGCCAGTCATTGTAGTGGGCACCTGTAGTCCCAGCTACTTGGGAGGCTGAGGCAAGAGAATCACTTAAGCCCAAGAGTTTGAGGTTGCTGTGAGCTGTCTCATTGGATAATAGCATTGGAGAGAAGGAGGCTTAGAGAGGTAGTCAGAGATATGAACCAGGATCAGATCTCCAAGATTCATAGACTAAAGAAAACATGCCACATTTTAAACAACTCTACGGTCTGATATGGCAGATTAATATCTTAGTGGCAAAGGACGAAGTTCAAGATGTAAGCAAGAAGAATATTTTCCAGCTCTATCCATGCAAACATAAAAGAGGTAAAGTCTCTATGCTCCATAGTATTCCATGGTGTACATATAGCATAATTGATTAATCCATTCATGGGTCGATAGGCATTTGGGTTTCTTCCAAGACTTGGCAATTATGAACTGAGCTACAATGAATAATCTGGTGCAAATATCTTTGTTGCCAAGTGATTTTTGGTCTTTTGGATAAACACCTAGTAGAGGAACTACAGGATCAAACAGCAGGTCTACGTTTAGATCCCTGAGTGTTCTCCAAACTTCTTTCCAAAAGGAACGTACTAGCTTGCATTCCCACCAGCAGAAATGTTCCCTTTTCTCCACATCCATGCCAACATCTGTAGTTTTGGGATTTTGTGACATGGGCTACTCTTACCGGAGTTGAATGACATCTCAAAGATATATGACTTAATACAAAATAAATAAATAAATTATAAACAATGCTGTAGCACACAGCCTCTAACCAACCAAAAACAAAGATGTAAGTAAGAGCCAGAAATCCAAGTGACTTTTAAATCATTTTAAGAAATGTGGCTTGTAGTTTTAGGCTCAGAAAAGGCCAAGGTGCAAATTTCTTTGGTTATCCTAAATTCAAGTTCATCTGATATTAGCTGTCTCTACCATGAGCCTAAGTCCAAACCCAACAAGATCAAAGTCATGTATTCAAAGTACACCAGTGGTGAAGTCAGTGCCATGTCTTCCCTAAACCCCAAACTGGCCTCCTGGGCCTGTCTCCAAGAAAAGGTTGATGATGACATTGCCGAAGCAACTAGTGATAGAAAGGGTCTGAAAATTTCAGGGAAACTGAACATTCAGAATAGATAAGCTAAACTGAGTTGGCACCTTCTGCCTCTGCCCTACTTATCAGATATAACCACCATCAGACAGAAAGAAACAGAAAAACATTAAACACAACAGAAAAATCACTTTTGATGAGACTGTCAACATTGCCCAACAGATGTGACGGTGATCTTTAGATAGACAACGCTCTGAAACCATTAGAGATCCTGGGAACTGTCTATTCTGTGGGCTGAAATGTTGACTGATGCCACCCGGTACAGAGGAAAAATGTTTCAATAAAGGATCATTTGACAACAACAAAAAAAAAAAAAAAAAAGAAGAAGAAGGAGAAGAAGAAGAGGAAGAGGAAGAAGAAATGTGGACCTTACTTTAACAGAGCAATAAAAAGGTTTAAAGCAAAAGGGTGCCAAGATACAGTTTGCTTTTAGTAAAATCATTTGAGAGATCACAGTATAGAAAAGAGAGAAAGAATAGCAAAACTAAACGCTGAGAGATCAATCCAAAAATCTAATCCAGCAAGCCCAGCACAATGGCACATACCTGTAATCGCACACAGAAGGCAGAAGCAAGTGAATCACTTGAGCCCAGGAGTTTGAAGCTACAGTGCAGTATGATTGTGCTTGTAAATAGACATTTGTGTTGCTCTAGCCTGGGCAACACAGCAAGACTCCACACTCAGTGAGTAGGGTGTCAGCCGCATATACTAAGGGTGGTAAGTTCAAACCCAGCCCTGGCCAAACTGCAACAACAAAAAAATTTTTTTTAATTAAAAAAAATAAAGTAAAATAATCATCTTCATCATCCAGGACTGGCACCTGTGGCTCCAGTGGCTAAGGCACCAGCCACATACACCTGAGCTGGCAGGTTTGAATCCAGCCCAGACTCACCAAAAAACAAAGATGGCTGCAACCAAAAAATGCCCAGGTGTTGTGGCAGGCACCTGTAGTCCAGCTACTTGGGAGGTAGATACAGGAGAATCACTTGAGCCCAGGAGTTGGAGGTTGCTGTGAGCTGTGATGCCACAGCACTCTATCCAGGGTGATAGTTTGAGGCTCTATTTCAAAAATTAATTAGTAATAATAATAATCATCATCCAGCAGCTCCAAAAGAAATAATGGTGGCTTGCCACCTTTACCTCAAGAGATAGAATCACACTACTTAGTAACTAACTGAATATGGACTTGCAAAATTCTAGCTTCATGTGGCTCTAGCTGGTATCACTTAAAGACACAAAAAAATGCTAAATCAAGAATAGATTGAAGGAGAATGGAAGATCCATCTAGACATGTAGTTTAAGTACCTGTGAGACAGCCAAATGGATTAACCCAGTAGAGAAAACATATCTGAAATAAATATTACTTATTAGACTATAGACAGTAACATTTTTTTTTGTGCCACCACCATACCTAAGGCCTTCCTAAAATAGATCCCTCTGAGAACACACTTAAAATTGAGGCACTACAGTTAGTTCTCCTTTCTCACTTCCCTTTGCATAATAATCCCACTTTACCCATCTTCAAACTAAACAAAGTGCATTGCCCTAAAGTGTGAAGAACACATCTCTAGGGCATAAAAGTGACCATTTTAAGCACTGAGAAAGAATCAAGAGACCTACCTGTTTACATATATTTCTTATTAAGGGCAAAATATCATACACAGCATAACAACACATCATACAACAGCATAACAATTATCAAGCACACACAAAAACACTTGACAGATAGCTGGGAATTATGGTGGGTGCCTGTAGTCCCAACTACTTGGGAAGCAAAGGCAAGAGAACTGCTTAAGCCCAAGAGTTGGAGGTTGCTGCGAGCTGTGACACCATAGCACTCTACTAAGGGTGACACAGTAAGACTCTCTCTCAAAAAAAAAAAAAAAACTTTCCAGAGCATACACTAGGCCATAAGATAAGCCTCAGTAAAGTTTAAAGTATTAAAATTATATAAACTATGTCTTTCAATCACAGTAGAAATAAATTACAAATCAATAACAGTAGGAAATTTGGAGAATACACAATATATGGAAATTAGACCACACACTCCTAAATAACTAGTGGTTCAGGAGGAAATTGCAAGGAAAAATAGACTTTGAAATAAATGAAAATGAGAATACAACATGCCAAATCTTACAGAAGGCAGATAAAGAAGTGCTGAGAGGAAAAGAGATTTCAAATAACCTAAACTTTCACTTGAAGAAAATGAAAAAGGCTCAGCACCCAAAGCACAGCGGTTACAACACCAGCCACATTCACTGAGGCTGGCGGGTTTGAACTCAGCCCCGCCCAGCTAAGCAATAATTACAACTGCAACAGAAAAATAGCCAGGCGTTGTGGCAGACATCTGTGGCAGACATCCAGCTACTTGGGAGGCTAA